>NW_027261028.1:0-100000 GCF_045791955.1 Oncorhynchus clarkii lewisi
ACACCTAAAGTATGGTGTTGATATGGAATCGCACCTAAAGTATGGTGTTGATATGGAATCACACCTAAAGTATGGTGTTGATATGGAATCACACCTGAAGTATGATGCTGATATGGAATCACACCTAAAGTATGGTGTTGATATGGAATCACACCTAAAGTATGGTGGTGATATGGAATCACACCTAAAGTATGGTGCTGATATGGAATCACACCTGAAGTATGGTGGTGATATGGAATCACACCTAAAGTATGGTGCTGATATGGAATCACACCTAAAGTATGGTGCTGATATGGAATCACACCTAAAGTATGGTGTTGATATGGAATCACACCTAAAGTATGGTGCTGATATGGAATCACACCTAAAGTATGGTGTTGATATGGAATCACACCTAAAGTATGGTGTTGATATGGAATCACACCTAAAGTATGGTGTTGATATGGAATCACACCTAAAGTATGGTGGTGATATGGAATCACACCTAAAGTATGGTGCTGATATGGAATCACACCTAAAGTATGGTGTTGATATGGAATCACACCTAAAGTATGGTGTTGATATGGAATCGCACCTAAAGTATGGTGCTGATATGGAATCACACCTAAAGTATGGTGTTGATATGGAATCGCACCTAAAGTATGGTGCTGATATGGAATCACACCTAAAGTATGGTGTTGATATGGAATCACACCTAAAGTATGGTGCTGATATGGAATCACACCTAAAGTATGGTGTTGATATGGAATCACACCTAAAGTATGGTGCTGATATGGAATCACACCTAAAGTATGGTGTTGATATGGAATCACACCTGAAGTATGGTGCTGATATGGAATCACACCTAAAGTATGGTGGTGATAGGGAATCACACCTGAAGTATGGTGCTGATATGGAATCACACCTAAAGTATGGTGGTGATATGGAATCACACCTAAAGTATGGTGCTGATATGGAATCGTGATGTCCTCGGCAATTACCAGCCTTTGTCTTAATGCAGCCGGGTATTAGAACAGCTGACCAGGAGGACTCTGATACCCCGTGAGCACCTGAGACAGTGTCTGTGGTGGTGTTTCTTCTCCCTATAACTTGATAGGGCTCGTGTAGTGCCTGTGTGTTTTTCCTTCCCTCCTGTGAGAGGCTTGGGCTGATGAAGTGCTAATTGTTCTGCGGGTTGCCAGGTGATTTCCAGGGTTAGTGTTACATTAACACCTGCTGTCCACTGGGAGGGAAACTGAGGATCTGGCATCCCAGGTGACTGCTACAGGAATATGTTACGCTGCAGCAGGCTAAACTACATCTACATAGATCTATACTAGGAGGACATAGATCTATACTAGGAGGACATAGATCTATACTAGGAGGACATAGATCTATACTAGGAGGACATAGATCTGTACTAGGAGGACATAGATCTATACTAGGAGGACATAGATCTATACTAGGAGGACATAGATCTATACTAGGAGGACATAGATCTATACTAGGAGGACATAGATCTATACTAGGAGGACATAGATCTATACTAGGAGGACATAGATCTATACTAGGAGGACATAGATCTATACTAGGAGGACATAGATCTATACTAGGAGGACATAGATCTATACTAGGAGGACATAGATCTATACTAGGAGGACATAGATCTATACTAGGAGGACATAGATCTATACTAGGAGGACATAGATCTATACTAGGAGGACATAGATCTATACTAGCAGGACATAGATCTATACTAGGAGGACATAGATCTATACTAGGAGGACATAGATCTATACTAGGAGGACATAGATCTATACTAGGAGGACATAGATCTATACTAGGAGGACATAGATCTATACTAGCAGGACATAGATCTATACTAGGAGGACATAGATCTATACTAGGAGGACATAGATCTATACTAGGAGGACATAGATCTATACTAGGAGGACATAGATCTATACTAGGAGGACATAGATCTATACTAGGAGGACATAGATCTATACTAGGAGGACATAGATCTATACTAGGAGGACATAGATCTATACTAGGAGGACATAGATCTATACTAGGAGGACATAGATCTATACTAGGAGGACATAGATCTATACTAGCAGGACATAGATCTATACTAGGAGGACATAGATCTATACTAGGAGGACATATATCTATACTAGCAGGACATAGATCTATACTAGGAGGACATAGATCTATCCTAGCAGGACATAGATCTATACTAGGAGGACATAGATCTATACTAGGAGGACATAGATCTATACTAGGAGGACATAGATCTATACTAGGAGGTATCCTAGCAGGACATAGATCTATACTAGGAGGACATAGATCTATACTAGGAGGACATAGATCTATACTAGGAGGACATAGATCTATACTAGGTGGAATCCTAGCAGGACATAGATCTATACTAGGAGGACATAGATCTATACTAGCAGGACATAGATCTATCCTAGCAGGACATAGATCTATACTAGGAGGACATAGATCTATACTAGGAGGACATAGATCTATCCTAGCAGGACATAGATCTATACTAGCAGGACATAGATCTATACTAGGAGGACATAGATCTATACTAGCAGGACATAGATCTATACTAGGAGGACATAGATCTATACTAGGAGGACATAGATCTATACTAGGAGGACATAGATCTATACTAGGAGGTATCCTAGCAGGACATAGATCTATACTAGCAGGACATAGATCTATACTAGGTGGAATCCTAGCAGGACATAGATCTATACTAGCAGGACATAGATCTATACTAGGAGGTATCCTAGCAGGACATAGATCTATACTAGCAGGACATAGATCTATACTGGATCTCTCCCAGTACTCAACTCACACCACAGAACCTGACCTGCTGTCATCTACTGACCTGGATCTCTCCCAGTACTCAACTCACACCACAGAACCTGACCTGCTGTCATCTACTGACCTGGATCTCTCCCAGTACTCAACTCACACCACAGAACCTGACCTGCTGTCATCTACTGACCTGGATCTCTCCCAGTACTCAACTCACACCACAGAACCTGACCTGCTGTCATCTACTGACCTGGATCTCTCCCAGTACTCAACTCACACCACAGAACCTGACCTGCTGTCATCTACTGACCTGGATCTCTCCCAGTACTCAACTCACACCACAGAACCAGAACCTGCTGTCATCTGTGTTTTTGACTTGTTACTTTCAGTATTTCCACGCTAATGCATGTGCTCTTAGACTGACCTATAGAATACATGGGAGTTTCTAACACTCCAAACTATTAATTACTAGAGCTTCCAACCCAAACTAGAGGTCTCC
Source organism: Oncorhynchus clarkii lewisi (assembly GCF_045791955.1). NCBI lineage: Eukaryota > Metazoa > Chordata > Actinopteri > Salmoniformes > Salmonidae > Oncorhynchus > Oncorhynchus clarkii. Next base: position 3,314 of record NW_027261028.1, read on the forward strand.
TAATCTTCTCCTTCTCATCCCCCTCCCTCCCTCCCTCCCTCCCTCCCTCCCCCACTCTCTCGCTCCTCCTCCTCTTTCCCTCGCTCTCCTCCTCCTCTTTCCCTCTCTCCGTCTCTTCCTCGTCTCGTGCAGGGAGCAGCCAATCTTCACCACCAGGGCCCATGTGTTCCAGATTGACCCGACCACCAAGAAGAACTGGGTCCCAGCCAGCAAACAGGCAGTCACCGTTTCCTACTTCTACGACTCCACACGCAACAGCTACCGCATCATCAGTGTAGATGGATCCAAGGTAGGGGTGAGTGAGTGTGTTAGGGTTGGGAGGACGTGTTCGGGTGGTGGGGAGTCAGGACGTGTCCGGATGTCTCTGTCTGTCTGGACGGATGTCTCTGTCTGTCTGGACGGATGTCTATGTCTGTCTGGACGGATGTCTATGTCTGTCTGGACGGATGTCTCTGTCTGTCTGGACGGATGTCTATGTCTGTCTGGACGGATGTCTATGTCTGTCTGGACGGATGTCTCTGTCTGTCTGGACGGATGTCTCTGGCTGCCTAGACGGATGTCTCTGGCTGCCTGGACGGATGTCTCTGTCTGTCTGGACGGATGTCTATGTCTGTCTGGACGGATGTCTCTGTCTGTCTGGACGGATGTCTCTGTCTGTCTGGACGGATGTCTCTGTCTGTCTGGACGGATGTCTATGTCTGTCTGGACGGCTGGCTGTGTCACAGGGAACAGGGTTGGACGGCTGGCTGTGTCACAGGGAACAGGGCTGGACGGCTGGCTGTGTCACAGGGAACAGGGTTGGACGGCTGGCTGTGTCACAGGGAACAGGGCTGGACGGCTAGCTGAGTCACAGGGAACAGGGCTGGACGGCTGGCTGAGTCACAGGGAACAGGGCTGGACGGCTGGCTGTGTCACGTGGAACAGGGTTGGACGGCTGGCTGTGTCACAGGGAACAGGGTTGGACGGCTGGCTGTGTCACAGGGAACAGGGCTGGACGGCTGGCTGAGTCACAGGGAACAGGGCTGGACGGCTGGCTGTGTCACGTGGAACAGGGTTGGACGGCTGGCTGTGTCACAGGGAACAGGGTTGGACGGCTGGCTGTGTCACGTGGAACAGGGTTGGACGGCTGGCTGTGTCACGTGGAACAGGGTTGGACGGCTGGCTGAGTCACAGGGAACAGGGTTGGACGGCTGGCTGTGTCACGTGGAACAGGGTTGGACGGCTGGCTGTGTCACAGGGAACAGGGCTGGACGGCTGGCTGAGTCACAGGGAACAGGGCTGGACGGCTGGCTGAGTCACGTGGAACAGGGCTGGACGGCTGGCTGTGTCACGTGGAACAGGGTTGGACGGCTGGCTGTGTCACGTGGAACAGGGCTGGACGGCTGGTGAAATGACTGAAACAAATGTTTATCTCTTTCCTCTCAACTAGGGTTGTCCCCGACAACAACAACAACAACCTATCTTAGGCAACCATATATAGACGCTTCCTCTGTGTTTTAATCAAATCAACTATATTCACTGAGCTTGTCTGATGCTTTAAGCAAACTGTTTGATGAAATAATTTAAGACACGCGAATGAGTAGAGGGAGTCCGAGCGCATCTGATTTGATTGTGCTCAGACTTGCTGCTCTGTGTTAATGATATATTTATGTTTTTACAGCGAGTGACTGTGTGACTCGTTTGACTCTCTCTCCTCTGTGCTGCATCGACCACAGACAACTACAAGTGTTTATCACGTTGTCCATGTTGCCATTTCTGACTGAAAAGTTCTGTTACTGAAATCCCTCATTTTGTTTTAGGAAAAACATTCCCTCAACCCCCTTCGCTGTCTTTACGTGACACATGTATGCATCACATGTGCGTGACCAATAGGCCGTGACCTGTAGCTTAGCATAATCACATCAATAGGACCTGACCTGTAGCGTAGCATAATCACATCAATAGGACCTGACCTGTAGAGTAGCATAATCACATCAATAGGACCTGACCTGTAGCGTAGCATAATCACATCAATAGGACCTGACCTGTAGAGTAGCATAATCACATCAATAGGACCTGACCTGTAGAGTAGCATAATCACATCAATAGGACCTGACCTGTAGAGTAGCATAATCACATCAATAGGACCTGACCTGTAGAGTAGCGTAATCACATCAATAGGACCTGACCTGTAGAGTAGCATAATCACATCAATAGGACCTGACCTGTAGCGTAGCGTAGCATAATCACATCAATAGGACCTGACCTGTAGAGTAGCATAATCACATCAATAGGACCTGACCTGTAGCGTAGCATAATCACATCAATAGGACCTGACCTGTAGCTTAGCATAATCACATCAATAGGACCTGACCTGTAGAGTAGCATAATCACATCAATAGGACCTGACCTGTAGCGTAGCATAATCACATCAATAGGACCTGACCTGTAGAGTAGCATAATCACATCAATAGGACCTGACCTGTAGCGTAGCGTAATCACATCAATAGGACCTGACCTGTAGCGTAGCATAATCACATCAATAGGACCTGACCTGTAGCGTAGCATAATCACATCAATAGGACCTGACCTGTAGCGTAGCATAATCACATCAATAGGACCTGACCTGTAGAGTAGCATAATCACATCAATAGGACCTGACCTGTAGCGTAGCATAATCACATCAATAGGACCTGACCTGTAGCGTAGCATAATCACATCAATAGGACCTGACCTGTAGCGTAGCGTAGCGTAATCACATCAATAGGACCTGACCTGTAGCGTAGCGTAATCACATAAATAGGACCTAAGCTGTAGAGTAGCATAATCACATCAATAGGACCTGACCTGTAGAGTAGCATAATCACATCAATAGGACCTGACCTGTAGCGTAGCATAATCACATCAATAGGACCTGACCTGTAGCGTAGCATAATCACATCAATAGGACCTGACCTGTAGCGTAGCATAATCACATCAATAGGACCTGACCTGTAGAGTAGCGTAATCACATCAATAGGACCTGACCTGTAGAGTAGCATAATCACATCAATAGGACCTGACCTGTAGAGTAGCATAATCACATCAATAGGACCTGACCTGTAGCGTAGCATAATCACATCAATAGGACCTGACCTGTAGCGTAGCGTAGCATAATCACATCAATAGGACCTGACCTGTAGCGTAGCGTAATCACATCAATAGGACCTGACCTGTAGCGTAGCATAATCACATCAATAGGACCTGACCTGTAGAGTAGCATAATCACATCAATAGGACCTGACCTGTAGCGTAGCATAATCACATCAATAGGACCTGACCTGTAGCATAATCACATCAATAGGACCTGACCTGTAGCGTAGCGTAATCACATCAATAGGACCTGACCTGTAGCGTAGCATAATCACATCAATAGGACCTGACCTGTAGAGTAGCATAATCACATCAATAGGACCTGACCTGTAGCGTAGCGTAGCGTAATCACATCAATAGGACCTGACCTGTAGCGTAGCATAATCACGTCAATAGGACCTGACCTGTAGCGTAGCGTAATCACATCAATAGGACCTGACCTGTAGCGTAGCATAATCACATCAATAGGACCTGACCTGTAGCGTAGCGTAGCATAATCACATCAATAGGACCTGACCTGTAGCTTAGCATAATCACATCAATAGGACCTGACCTGTAGAGTAGCGTAATCACATCAATAGGACCTGACCTGTAGAGTAGCATAATCACATCAATAGGACCTGACCTGTAGAGTAGCATAATCACATCAATAGGACCTGACCTGTAGAGTAGCATAATCACATCAATAGGACCTAACCTGTAGAGTAGCGTAATCACATCAATAGGACCTAACCTGTAGAGTAGCATAATCACATCAATAGGACCTGACCTGTAGAGTAGCATAATCACATCAATAGGACCTGACCTGTAGCGTAGCGTAGCATAATCACATCAATAGGACCTGACCTGTAGAGTAGCGTAATCACATCAATAGGACCTGACCTGTAGCGTAGCATAATCACGTCAATAGGACCTGACCTGTAGCGTAGCGTAATCACATCAATAGGACCTGACCTGTAGCGTAGCATAATCACATCAATAGGACCTGACCTGTAGCGTAGCGTAGCATAATCACATCAATAGGACCTGACCTGTAGCGTAGCATAATCACATCAATAGGACCTGACCTGTAGCGTAGCGTAGCATAATCACGTCAATAGGACCTGACCTGTAGCGTAGCATAATCACATCAATAGGACCTGACCTGTAGCGTAGCATAATCACATCAATAGGACCTAACCTGTAGCGTAGCATAATCACATCAATAGGACCTGACCTGTAGCGTAGCGTAGCATAATCACATCAATAGGACCTGACCTGTAGCGTAGCATAATCACATCAATAGGACCTGACCTGTAGCGTAGCGTAGCATAATCACGTCAATAGGACCTGACCTGTAGCGTAGCATAATCACATCAATAGGACCTGACCTGTAGCGTAGCATAATCACATCAATAGGACCTGACCTGTAGCGTAGCGTAGTCACATCAATAGGACCTGACCTGTAGCGTAGCGTAGCATAATCACATCAATAGGACCTGACCTGTAGCGTAGCATAATCACATCAATAGGACCTGACCTGTAGAGTAGCGTAATCACATCAATAGGACCTGACCTGTAGCGTAGCATAATCACATCAATAGGACCTGACCTGTAGCTTAGCGTAATCACATCAATAGGACCTGACCTGTAGCGTAGCATAATCACATCAATAGGACCTGACCTGTAGCTTAGCGTAATCACATCAATAGGACCTGACCTGTAGCGTAGCATAATCACGTCAATAGGACCTGACCTGTAGCGTAGCGTAATCACATCAATAGGACCTGACCTGTAGCTTAGCATAATCACATCAATAGGACCTGACCTGTAGCGTAGCATAATCACATCAATAGGACCTAACCTGTAGCGTAGCATAGTCACATCAATAGGACCTGACCTGTAGCGTAGCATAATCACATCAATAGGACCTGACCTGTAGCGTAGCATAATCACATCAATAGGACCTGACCTGTAGCGTAGCGTAGCATAATCACATCAATAGGACCTGACCTGTAGCGTAGCATAATCACATCAATAGGACCTGACCTGTAGCGTAGCGTAGCATAATCACGTCAATAGGACCTGACCTGTAGCGTAGCATAATCACATCAATAGGACCTGACCTGTAGCGTAGCATAATCACATCAATAGGACCTAACCTGTAGCGTAGCATAGTCACATCAATAGGACCTGACCTGTAGCGTAGCATAATCACATCAATAGGACCTGACCTGTAGCGTAGCATAATCACATCAATAGGACCTGACCTGTAGCGTAGCGTAGCATAATCACATCAATAGGACCTGACCTGTAGCGTAGCATAATCACATCAATAGGACCTGACCTGTAGCGTAGCGTAATCACATCAATAGGACCTGACCTGTAGCTTAGCATAATCACATCAATAGGACCTGACCTGTAGCGTAGCATAATCACATCAATAGGACCTGACCTGTAGCGTAGCATAATCACGTCAATAGGACCTGACCTGTAGCGTAGCATAATCACATCAATAGGACCTAACCTGTAGCGTAGCGTAGCGTAATCACATCAATAGGACCTAACCTGTAGCGTAGCGTAATCACATCAATAGGACCTGACCTGTAGCGTAGCATAATCACATCAATAGGACCTGACCTGTAGCGTAGCGTAGCATAATCACATCAATAGGACCTGACCTGTAGCGTAGCGTAATCACATCAATAGGACCTGACCTGTAGCGTAGCGTAGCATAATCACATCAATAGGACCTGACCTGTAGCGTAGCGTAATCACATCAATAGGACCTGACCTGTAGCTTAGCATAATCACATCAATAGGACCTGACCTGTAGAGTAGCATAATCACATCAATAGGACCTGACCTGTAGCGTAGCATAATCACATCAATAGGACCTGACCTGTAGAGTAGCGTAATCACATCAATAGGACCTGACCTGTAGCGTAGCTTAGCATAATCACATCAATAGGACCTGACCTGTAGCGTAGCATAATCACATCAATAGGACCTGACCTGTAGCGTAGCATAATCACATCAATAGGACCTGACCTGTAGCGTAGCATAATCACATCAATAGGACCTGACCTGTAGCGTAGCGTAGCGTAATCACATCAATAGGACCTGACCTGTAGCGTAGCGTAGCATAATCACATCAATAGGACCTGACCTGTAGCGTAGCGTAATCACATCAATAGGACCTGACCTGTAGCTTAGCATAATCACGTCAATAGGACCTGACCTGTAGCGTAGCGTAGCATAATCACATCAATAGGACCTGACCTGTAGCGTAGCGTAATCACATCAATAGGACCTGACCTGTAGCGTAGCGTAGCATAATCACATCAATAGGACCTGACCTGTAGAGTAGCATAATCACATCAATAGGACCTGACCTGTAGCGTAGCGTAATCACATCAATAGGACCTGACCTGTAGCGTAGCGTAGCGTAATCACATCAATAGGACCTGACCTGTAGAGTAGCATAATCACATCAATAGGACCTGACCTGTAGCGTAGCATAATCACGTCAATAGGACCTGACCTGTAGAGTAGCATAATCACATCAATAGGACCTGACCTGTAGAGTAGCGTAATCACATCAATAGGACCTGACCTGTAGAGTAGCATAATCACATCAATAGGACCTGACCTGTAGCGTAGCGTAGCATAATCACATCAATAGGACCTGACCTGTAGCGTAGCGTAATCACATCAATAGGACCTGACCTGTAGAGTAGCATAATCACATCAATAGGACCTGACCTGTAGCGTAGCATAATCACATCAATAGGACCTAACCTGTAGCTTAGCATAATCACATCAATAGGACCTGACCTGTAGCGTAGCATAATCACATCAATAGGACCTGACCTGTAGCTTAGCATAATCACATCAATAGGACCTAACCTGTAGCGTAGCGTAATCACATCAATAGGACCTGACCTGTAGCTTAGCATAATCACATCAATAGGACCTGACCTGTAGCGTAGCATAATCGCATCAATAGGACCTGACCTGTAGAGTAGCATAATCACATCAATAGGACCTGACCTGTAGCGTAGCGTAATCACATCAATAGGACCTGACCTGTAGCGTAGCGTAGCATAATCACATCAATAGGACCTGACCTGTAGCGTAGCATAATCACATCAATAGGACCTGACCTGTAGCGTAGCATAATCACATCAATAGGACCTGACCTGTAGCGTAGCGTAGCATAATCACATCAATAGGACCTGACCTGTAGCGTAGCGTAGCATAGTCACATCAATAGGACCTGACCTGTAGCGTAGCATAATCGCATCAATAGGACCTGACCTGTAGCGTAGCATAATCACATCAATAGGACCTGACCTGTAGCGTAGCGTAGCATAATCACATCAATAGGACCTGACCTGTAGCTTAGCATAATCACGTCAATAGGACCTGACCTGTAGCGTAGCGTAGCATAATCACATCAATAGGACCTGACCTGTAGCGTAGCGTAGCATAGTCAACAATAGGGCCTGACCTGTAGCGTAGCGTAATCACGTCAATAGGACCTGACCTGTAGCTTAGCATAATCACATCAATAGGACCTGACCTGTAGAGTAGCATAATCACATCAATAGGACCTGACCTGTAGCGTAGCATAATCACATCAATAGGACCTGACCTGTAGAGTAGCATAATCACATCAATAGGACCTGACCTGTAGCGTAGCGTAGCATAATCACATCAATAGGACCTGACCTGTAGCGTAGCATAATCACATCAATAGGACCTGACCTGTAGCGTAGCGTAATCACATCAATAGGACCTGACCTGTAGCGTAGCGTAGCATAATCACATCAATAGGACCTGACCTGTAGCGTAGCATAATCACATCAATAGGACCTGACCTGTAGCGTAGCATAATCACATCAATAGGACCTGACCTGTAGCGTAGCGTAATCACATCAATAGGACCTGACCTGTAGCGTAGCGTAGCATAATCACATCAATAGGACCTGACCTGTAGCGTAGCATAATCACATCAATAGGACCTGACCTGTAGCGTAGCGTAATCACATCAATAGGACCTGACCTGTAGCGTAGCGTAGCATAATCACATCAATAGGACCTAACCTGTAGCGTAGCGTAATCACATCAATAGGACCTGACCTGTAGCGTAGCGTAATCACATCAATAGGACCTGACCTGTAGCGTAGCGTAGCATAATCACATCAATAGGACCTGACCTGTAGCGTAGCGTAATCACATCAATAGGACCTGACCTGTAGCGTAGCATAATCACATCAATAGGACCTGACCTGTAGCGTAGCGTAATCACATCAATAGGACCTGACCTGTAGAGTAGCATAATCACGTCAATAGGACCTGACCTGTAGCGTAGCGTAATCACATCAATAGGACCTGACCTGTAGCGTAGCGTAGCGTAATCACATCAATAGGACCTGACCTGTAGAGTAGCATAATCACATCAATAGGACCTGACCTGTAGAGTAGCATAATCACATCAATAGGACCTGACCTGTAGAGTAGCGTAATCACATCAATAGGACCTGACCTGTAGAGTAGCATAATCACATCAATAGGACCTGACCTGTAGAGTAGCATAATCACATCAATAGGACCTGACCTGTAGCGTAGCATAATCACATCAATAGGACCTGACCTGTAGCGTAGCGTAGCATAATCACATCAATAGGACCTGACCTGTAGCGTAGCGTAATCACATCAATAGGACCTGACCTGTAGCGTAGCATAATCACATCAATAGGACCTGACCTGTAGAGTAGCATAATCACATCAATAGGACCTGACCTGTAGCGTAGCATAATCACATCAATAGGACCTGACCTGTAGCATAATCACATCAATAGGACCTGACCTGTAGCGTAGCGTAATCACATCAATAGGACCTGACCTGTAGCGTAGCATAATCACATCAATAGGACCTGACCTGTAGAGTAGCATAATCACATCAATAGGACCTGACCTGTAGCGTAGCGTAGCGTAATCACATCAATAGGACCTGACCTGTAGCGTAGCATAATCACGTCAATAGGACCTGACCTGTAGCGTAGCGTAATCACATCAATAGGACCTGACCTGTAGCGTAGCATAATCACATCAATAGGACCTGACCTGTAGCGTAGCGTAGCATAATCACATCAATAGGACCTGACCTGTAGCTTAGCATAATCACATCAATAGGACCTGACCTGTAGAGTAGCGTAATCACATCAATAGGACCTGACCTGTAGAGTAGCATAATCACATCAATAGGACCTGACCTGTAGAGTAGCATAATCACATCAATAGGACCTGACCTGTAGAGTAGCATAATCACATCAATAGGACCTAACCTGTAGAGTAGCGTAATCACATCAATAGGACCTAACCTGTAGAGTAGCATAATCACATCAATAGGACCTGACCTGTAGAGTAGCATAATCACATCAATAGGACCTGACCTGTAGCGTAGCGTAGCATAATCACATCAATAGGACCTGACCTGTAGAGTAGCGTAATCACATCAATAGGACCTGACCTGTAGCGTAGCATAATCACGTCAATAGGACCTGACCTGTAGCGTAGCGTAATCACATCAATAGGACCTGACCTGTAGCGTAGCATAATCACATCAATAGGACCTGACCTGTAGCGTAGCGTAGCATAATCACATCAATAGGACCTGACCTGTAGCGTAGCATAATCACATCAATAGGACCTGACCTGTAGCGTAGCGTAGCATAATCACGTCAATAGGACCTGACCTGTAGCGTAGCATAATCACATCAATAGGACCTGACCTGTAGCGTAGCATAATCACATCAATAGGACCTAACCTGTAGCGTAGCATAATCACATCAATAGGACCTGACCTGTAGCGTAGCGTAGCATAATCACATCAATAGGACCTGACCTGTAGCGTAGCATAATCACATCAATAGGACCTGACCTGTAGCGTAGCGTAGCATAATCACGTCAATAGGACCTGACCTGTAGCGTAGCATAATCACATCAATAGGACCTGACCTGTAGCGTAGCATAATCACATCAATAGGACCTGACCTGTAGCGTAGCGTAGTCACATCAATAGGACCTGACCTGTAGCGTAGCGTAGCATAATCACATCAATAGGACCTGACCTGTAGCGTAGCATAATCACATCAATAGGACCTGACCTGTAGAGTAGCGTAATCACATCAATAGGACCTGACCTGTAGCGTAGCATAATCACATCAATAGGACCTGACCTGTAGCTTAGCGTAATCACATCAATAGGACCTGACCTGTAGCGTAGCATAATCACATCAATAGGACCTGACCTGTAGCTTAGCGTAATCACATCAATAGGACCTGACCTGTAGCGTAGCATAATCACGTCAATAGGACCTGACCTGTAGCGTAGCGTAATCACATCAATAGGACCTGACCTGTAGCTTAGCATAATCACATCAATAGGACCTGACCTGTAGCGTAGCATAATCACATCAATAGGACCTAACCTGTAGCGTAGCATAGTCACATCAATAGGACCTGACCTGTAGCGTAGCATAATCACATCAATAGGACCTGACCTGTAGCGTAGCATAATCACATCAATAGGACCTGACCTGTAGCGTAGCGTAGCATAATCACATCAATAGGACCTGACCTGTAGCGTAGCATAATCACATCAATAGGACCTGACCTGTAGCGTAGCGTAGCATAATCACGTCAATAGGACCTGACCTGTAGCGTAGCATAATCACATCAATAGGACCTGACCTGTAGCGTAGCATAATCACATCAATAGGACCTAACCTGTAGCGTAGCATAGTCACATCAATAGGACCTGACCTGTAGCGTAGCATAATCACATCAATAGGACCTGACCTGTAGCGTAGCATAATCACATCAATAGGACCTGACCTGTAGCGTAGCGTAGCATAATCACATCAATAGGACCTGACCTGTAGCGTAGCATAATCACATCAATAGGACCTGACCTGTAGCGTAGCGTAATCACATCAATAGGACCTGACCTGTAGCTTAGCATAATCACATCAATAGGACCTGACCTGTAGCGTAGCATAATCACATCAATAGGACCTGACCTGTAGCGTAGCATAATCACGTCAATAGGACCTGACCTGTAGCGTAGCATAATCACATCAATAGGACCTAACCTGTAGCGTAGCGTAGCGTAATCACATCAATAGGACCTAACCTGTAGCGTAGCGTAATCACATCAATAGGACCTGACCTGTAGCGTAGCATAATCACATCAATAGGACCTGACCTGTAGCGTAGCGTAGCATAATCACATCAATAGGACCTGACCTGTAGCGTAGCGTAATCACATCAATAGGACCTGACCTGTAGCGTAGCGTAGCATAATCACATCAATAGGACCTGACCTGTAGCGTAGCGTAATCACATCAATAGGACCTGACCTGTAGCTTAGCATAATCACATCAATAGGACCTGACCTGTAGAGTAGCATAATCACATCAATAGGACCTGACCTGTAGCGTAGCATAATCACATCAATAGGACCTGACCTGTAGCGTAGCGTAGCATAATCACATCAATAGGACCTGACCTGTAGCGTAGCGTAATCACATCAATAGGACCTGACCTGTAGCGTAGCGTAGCATAATCACATCAATAGGACCTGACCTGTAGCGTAGCTTAGCATAATCACATCAATAGGACCTGACCTGTAGCGTAGCATAATCACATCAATAGGACCTGACCTGTAGCGTAGCATAATCACATCAATAGGACCTGACCTGTAGCGTAGCATAATCACATCAATAGGACCTGACCTGTAGCGTAGCGTAGCGTAATCACATCAATAGGACCTGACCTGTAGCGTAGCGTAGCATAATCACATCAATAGGACCTGACCTGTAGCGTAGCGTAATCACATCAATAGGACCTGACCTGTAGCTTAGCATAATCACGTCAATAGGACCTGACCTGTAGCGTAGCGTAGCATAATCACATCAATAGGACCTGACCTGTAGCGTAGCGTAATCACATCAATAGGACCTGACCTGTAGCGTAGCGTAGCATAATCACATCAATAGGACCTGACCTGTAGAGTAGCATAATCACATCAATAGGACCTGACCTGTAGCGTAGCGTAATCACATCAATAGGACCTGACCTGTAGCGTAGCGTAGCGTAATCACATCAATAGGACCTGACCTGTAGAGTAGCATAATCACATCAATAGGACCTGACCTGTAGCGTAGCATAATCACGTCAATAGGACCTGACCTGTAGAGTAGCATAATCACATCAATAGGACCTGACCTGTAGAGTAGCGTAATCACATCAATAGGACCTGACCTGTAGAGTAGCATAATCACATCAATAGGACCTGACCTGTAGCGTAGCGTAGCATAATCACATCAATAGGACCTGACCTGTAGCGTAGCGTAATCACATCAATAGGACCTGACCTGTAGAGTAGCATAATCACATCAATAGGACCTGACCTGTAGCGTAGCATAATCACATCAATAGGACCTAACCTGTAGCTTAGCATAATCACATCAATAGGACCTGACCTGTAGCGTAGCATAATCACATCAATAGGACCTGACCTGTAGCTTAGCATAATCACATCAATAGGACCTAACCTGTAGCGTAGCGTAATCACATCAATAGGACCTGACCTGTAGCTTAGCATAATCACATCAATAGGACCTGACCTGTAGCGTAGCATAATCGCATCAATAGGACCTGACCTGTAGAGTAGCATAATCACATCAATAGGACCTGACCTGTAGCGTAGCGTAATCACATCAATAGGACCTGACCTGTAGCGTAGCGTAGCATAATCACATCAATAGGACCTGACCTGTAGCGTAGCATAATCACATCAATAGGACCTGACCTGTAGCGTAGCATAATCACATCAATAGGACCTGACCTGTAGCGTAGCGTAGCATAATCACATCAATAGGACCTGACCTGTAGCGTAGCGTAGCATAGTCACATCAATAGGACCTGACCTGTAGCGTAGCATAATCGCATCAATAGGACCTGACCTGTAGCGTAGCATAATCACATCAATAGGACCTGACCTGTAGCGTAGCGTAGCATAATCACATCAATAGGACCTGACCTGTAGCTTAGCATAATCACGTCAATAGGACCTGACCTGTAGCGTAGCGTAGCATAATCACATCAATAGGACCTGACCTGTAGCGTAGCGTAGCATAGTCAACAATAGGGCCTGACCTGTAGCGTAGCGTAATCACGTCAATAGGACCTGACCTGTAGCTTAGCATAATCACATCAATAGGACCTGACCTGTAGAGTAGCATAATCACATCAATAGGACCTGACCTGTAGCGTAGCATAATCACATCAATAGGACCTGACCTGTAGAGTAGCATAATCACATCAATAGGACCTGACCTGTAGCGTAGCGTAGCATAATCACATCAATAGGACCTGACCTGTAGCGTAGCATAATCACATCAATAGGACCTGACCTGTAGCGTAGCGTAATCACATCAATAGGACCTGACCTGTAGCGTAGCGTAGCATAATCACATCAATAGGACCTGACCTGTAGCGTAGCATAATCACATCAATAGGACCTGACCTGTAGCGTAGCATAATCACATCAATAGGACCTGACCTGTAGCGTAGCGTAATCACATCAATAGGACCTGACCTGTAGCGTAGCGTAGCATAATCACATCAATAGGACCTAACCTGTAGCGTAGCGTAATCACATCAATAGGACCTGACCTGTAGCGTAGCGTAATCACATCAATAGGACCTGACCTGTAGCGTAGCGTAGCATAATCACATCAATAGGACCTGACCTGTAGCGTAGCGTAATCACATCAATAGGACCTGACCTGTAGCGTAGCATAATCACATCAATAGGACCTGACCTGTAGCGTAGCGTAATCACATCAATAGGACCTGACCTGTAGAGTAGCATAATCACGTCAATAGGACCTGACCTGTAGCGTAGCGTAATCACATCAATAGGACCTGACCTGTAGCGTAGCGTAGCGTAATCACATCAATAGGACCTGACCTGTAGCGTAGCATAATCACGTCAATAGGACCTGACCTGTAGCGTAGCGTAATCACATCAATAGGACCTGACCTGTAGCGTAGCATAATCACATCAATAGGACCTGACCTGTAGCGTAGCGTAGCATAATCACATCAATAGGACCTGACCTGTAGCTTAGCATAATCACATCAATAGGACCTGACCTGTAGAGTAGCATAATCACATCAATAGGACCTGACCTGTAGAGTAGCATAATCACATCAATAGGACCTGACCTGTAGAGTAGCATAATCACATCAATAGGACCTAACCTGTAGAGTAGCGTAATCACATCAATAGGACCTAACCTGTAGAGTAGCATAATCACATCAATAGGACCTGACCTGTAGAGTAGCATAATCACATCAATAGGACCTGACCTGTAGCGTAGCGTAGCATAATCACATCAATAGGACCTGACCTGTAGAGTAGCGTAATCACATCAATAGGACCTGACCTGTAGCGTAGCATAATCACGTCAATAGGACCTGACCTGTAGCGTAGCGTAATCACATCAATAGGACCTGACCTGTAGCGTAGCATAATCACATCAATAGGACCTGACCTGTAGCGTAGCGTAGCATAATCACATCAATAGGACCTGACCTGTAGCGTAGCATAATCACATCAATAGGACCTGACCTGTAGCGTAGCGTAGCATAATCACGTCAATAGGACCTGACCTGTAGCGTAGCATAATCACATCAATAGGACCTGACCTGTAGCGTAGCATAATCACATCAATAGGACCTAACCTGTAGCGTAGCATAATCACATCAATAGGACCTGACCTGTAGCGTAGCGTAGCATAATCACATCAATAGGACCTGACCTGTAGCGTAGCATAATCACATCAATAGGACCTGACCTGTAGCGTAGCGTAGCATAATCACGTCAATAGGACCTGACCTGTAGCGTAGCATAATCACATCAATAGGACCTGACCTGTAGCGTAGCATAATCACATCAATAGGACCTGACCTGTAGCGTAGCGTAGTCACATCAATAGGACCTGACCTGTAGCGTAGCGTAGAATAATCACATCAATAGGACCTGACCTGTAGCGTAGCATAATCACATCAATATGACCTGACCTGTAGAGTAGCGTAATCACATCAATAGGACCTGACCTGTAGCGTAGCATAATCACATCAATAGGACCTGACCTGTAGCGTAGCATAATCACATCAATAGGACCTGACCTGTAGAGTAGCGTAATCACATCAATAGGACCTGACCTGTAGCGTAGCATAATCACATCAATAGGACCTGACCTGTAGCTTAGCGTAATCACATCAATAGGACCTGACCTGTAGCTTAGCATAATCACATCAATAGGACCTGACCTGTAGCGTAGCATAATCGCATCAATAGGACCTGACCTGTAGAGTAGCATAATCACATCAATAGGACCTGACCTGTAGCGTAGCGTAATCACATCAATAGGACCTGACCTGTAGCGTAGCGTAGCATAATCACATCAATAGGACCTGACCTGTAGCGTAGCATAATCACATCAATAGGACCTGACCTGTAGCGTAGCATAATCACATCAATAGGACCTGACCTGTAGCGTAGCGTAGCATAATCACATCAATAGGACCTGACCTGTAGCGTAGCGTAGCATAGTCACATCAATAGGACCTGACCTGTAGCGTAGCATAATCGCATCAATAGGACCTGACCTGTAGCGTAGCATAATCACATCAATAGGACCTGACCTGTAGCGTAGCGTAGCATAATCACATCAATAGGACCTGACCTGTAGCTTAGCATAATCACGTCAATAGGACCTGACCTGTAGCGTAGCGTAGCATAATCACATCAATAGGACCTGACCTGTAGCGTAGCGTAGCATAGTCAACAATAGGGCCTGACCTGTAGCGTAGCGTAATCACGTCAATAGGACCTGACCTGTAGCTTAGCATAATCACATCAATAGGACCTGACCTGTAGAGTAGCATAATCACATCAATAGGACCTGACCTGTAGCGTAGCATAATCACATCAATAGGACCTGACCTGTAGAGTAGCATAATCACATCAATAGGACCTGACCTGTAGCGTAGCGTAGCATAATCACATCAATAGGACCTGACCTGTAGCGTAGCATAATCACATCAATAGGACCTGACCTGTAGCGTAGCGTAATCACATCAATAGGACCTGACCTGTAGCGTAGCATAGCATAATCACATCAATAGGACCTGACCTGTAGCGTAGCATAATCACATCAATAGGACCTGACCTGTAGCGTAGCATAATCACATCAATAGGACCTGACCTGTAGCGTAGCGTAATCACATCAATAGGACCTGACCTGTAGCGTAGCGTAGCATAATCACATCAATAGGACCTAACCTGTAGCGTAGCGTAATCACATCAATAGGACCTGACCTGTAGCGTAGCGTAATCACATCAATAGGACCTGACCTGTAGCGTAGCGTAGCATAATCACATCAATAGGACCTGACCTGTAGCGTAGCGTAATCACATCAATAGGACCTGACCTGTAGCGTAGCATAATCACATCAATAGGACCTGACCTGTAGCGTAGCGTAATCACATCAATAGGACCTGACCTGTAGAGTAGCATAATCACGTCAATAGGACCTGACCTGTAGCGTAGCGTAATCACATCAATAGGACCTGACCTGTAGCGTAGCGTAGCGTAATCACATCAATAGGACCTGACCTGTAGCGTAGCATAATCACGTCAATAGGACCTGACCTGTAGCGTAGCGTAATCACATCAATAGGACCTGACCTGTAGCGTAGCATAATCACATCAATAGGACCTGACCTGTAGCGTAGCGTAGCATAATCACATCAATAGGACCTGACCTGTAGCTTAGCATAATCACATCAATAGGACCTGACCTGTAGAGTAGCATAATCACATCAATAGGACCTGACCTGTAGAGTAGCATAATCACATCAATAGGACCTGACCTGTAGAGTAGCATAATCACATCAATAGGACCTAACCTGTAGAGTAGCGTAATCACATCAATAGGACCTAACCTGTAGAGTAGCATAATCACATCAATAGGACCTGACCTGTAGAGTAGCATAATCACATCAATAGGACCTGACCTGTAGCGTAGCGTAGCATAATCACATCAATAGGACCTGACCTGTAGAGTAGCGTAATCACATCAATAGGACCTGACCTGTAGCGTAGCATAATCACGTCAATAGGACCTGACCTGTAGCGTAGCGTAATCACATCAATAGGACCTGACCTGTAGCGTAGCATAATCACATCAATAGGACCTGACCTGTAGCGTAGCGTAGCATAATCACATCAATAGGACCTGACCTGTAGCGTAGCATAATCACATCAATAGGACCTGACCTGTAGCGTAGCGTAGCATAATCACGTCAATAGGACCTGACCTGTAGCGTAGCATAATCACATCAATAGGACCTGACCTGTAGCGTAGCATAATCACATCAATAGGACCTAACCTGTAGCGTAGCATAATCACATCAATAGGACCTGACCTGTAGCGTAGCGTAGCATAATCACATCAATAGGACCTGACCTGTAGCGTAGCATAATCACATCAATAGGACCTGACCTGTAGCGTAGCGTAGCATAATCACGTCAATAGGACCTGACCTGTAGCGTAGCATAATCACATCAATAGGACCTGACCTGTAGCGTAGCATAATCACATCAATAGGACCTGACCTGTAGCGTAGCGTAGTCACATCAATAGGACCTGACCTGTAGCGTAGCGTAGCATAATCACATCAATAGGACCTGACCTGTAGCGTAGCATAATCACATCAATAGGACCTGACCTGTAGAGTAGCGTAATCACATCAATAGGACCTGACCTGTAGCGTAGCATAATCACATCAATAGGACCTGACCTGTAGCGTAGCATAATCACATCAATAGGACCTGACCTGTAGAGTAGCGTAATCACATCAATAGGACCTGACCTGTAGCGTAGCATAATCACATCAATAGGACCTGACCTGTAGCTTAGCGTAATCACATCAATAGGACCTGACCTGTAGCGTAGCATAATCACATCAATAGGACCTGACC
The DNA here is from genome assembly GCF_045791955.1 of Oncorhynchus clarkii lewisi. Lineage (NCBI taxonomy): Eukaryota > Metazoa > Chordata > Actinopteri > Salmoniformes > Salmonidae > Oncorhynchus > Oncorhynchus clarkii. The sequence continues at coordinate 21,535 of NW_027261028.1, forward strand.
TGTAGCTTAGCGTAATCACATCAATAGGACCTGACCTGTAGCGTAGCATAATCACGTCAATAGGACCTGACCTGTAGCGTAGCGTAATCACATCAATAGGACCTGACCTGTAGCTTAGCATAATCACATCAATAGGACCTGACCTGTAGCGTAGCATAATCACATCAATAGGACCTAACCTGTAGCGTAGCATAGTCACATCAATAGGACCTGACCTGTAGCGTAGCATAATCACATCAATAGGACCTGACCTGTAGCGTAGCATAATCACATCAATAGGACCTGACCTGTAGCGTAGCGTAGCATAATCACATCAATAGGACCTGACCTGTAGCGTAGCATAATCACATCAATAGGACCTGACCTGTAGCGTAGCATAATCACATCAATAGGACCTAACCTGTAGCGTAGCATAGTCACATCAATAGGACCTGACCTGTAGCGTAGCATAATCACATCAATAGGACCTGACCTGTAGCGTAGCATAATCACATCAATAGGACCTGACCTGTAGCGTAGCGTAGCATAATCACATCAATAGGACCTGACCTGTAGCGTAGCATAATCACATCAATAGGACCTGACCTGTAGCGTAGCGTAATCACATCAATAGGACCTGACCTGTAGCTTAGCATAATCACATCAATAGGACCTGACCTGTAGCGTAGCATAATCACATCAATAGGACCTGACCTGTAGCGTAGCATAATCACGTCAATAGGACCTGACCTGTAGCGTAGCATAATCACATCAATAGGACCTAACCTGTAGCGTAGCGTAATCACATCAATAGGACCTAACCTGTAGCGTAGCGTAATCACATCAATAGGACCTGACCTGTAGCGTAGCATAATCACATCAATAGGACCTGACCTGTAGCGTAGCGTAGCATAATCACATCAATAGGACCTGACCTGTAGCGTAGCGTAATCACATCAATAGGACCTGACCTGTAGCGTAGCGTAGCATAATCACATCAATAGGACCTGACCTGTAGCGTAGCGTAATCACATCAATAGGACCTGACCTGTAGCTTAGCATAATCACATCAATAGGACCTGACCTGTAGAGTAGCATAATCACATCAATAGGACCTGACCTGTAGCGTAGCATAATCACATCAATAGGACCTGACCTGTAGAGTAGCGTAATCACATCAATAGGACCTGACCTGTAGCGTAGCTTAGCATAATCACATCAATAGGACCTGACCTGTAGCGTAGCATAATCACATCAATAGGACCTGACCTGTAGCGTAGCATAATCACATCAATAGGACCTGACCTGTAGCGTAGCATAATCACATCAATAGGACCTGACCTGTAGCGTAGCGTAGCGTAATCACATCAATAGGACCTGACCTGTAGCGTAGCGTAGCATAATCACATCAATAGGACCTGACCTGTAGCGTAGCGTAATCACATCAATAGGACCTGACCTGTAGCTTAGCATAATCACGTCAATAGGACCTGACCTGTAGCGTAGCGTAGCATAATCACATCAATAGGACCTGACCTGTAGCGTAGCGTAATCACATCAATAGGACCTGACCTGTAGCGTAGCGTAGCATAATCACATCAATAGGACCTGACCTGTAGAGTAGCATAATCACATCAATAGGACCTGACCTGTAGCGTAGCGTAATCACATCAATAGGACCTGACCTGTAGCGTAGCGTAGCGTAATCACATCAATAGGACCTGACCTGTAGAGTAGCATAATCACATCAATAGGACCTGACCTGTAGCGTAGCATAATCACGTCAATAGGACCTGACCTGTAGAGTAGCATAATCACATCAATAGGACCTGACCTGTAGAGTAGCGTAATCACATCAATAGGACCTGACCTGTAGAGTAGCATAATCACATCAATAGGACCTGACCTGTAGCGTAGCGTAGCATAATCACATCAATAGGACCTGACCTGTAGCGTAGCGTAATCACATCAATAGGACCTGACCTGTAGAGTAGCATAATCACATCAATAGGACCTGACCTGTAGCGTAGCATAATCACATCAATAGGACCTAACCTGTAGCTTAGCATAATCACATCAATAGGACCTGACCTGTAGCGTAGCATAATCACATCAATAGGACCTGACCTGTAGCTTAGCATAATCACATCAATAGGACCTAACCTGTAGCGTAGCGTAATCACATCAATAGGACCTGACCTGTAGCTTAGCATAATCACATCAATAGGACCTGACCTGTAGCGTAGCATAATCGCATCAATAGGACCTGACCTGTAGAGTAGCATAATCACATCAATAGGACCTGACCTGTAGCGTAGCGTAATCACATCAATAGGACCTGACCTGTAGCGTAGCGTAGCATAATCACATCAATAGGACCTGACCTGTAGCGTAGCATAATCACATCAATAGGACCTGACCTGTAGCGTAGCATAATCACATCAATAGGACCTGACCTGTAGCGTAGCGTAGCATAATCACATCAATAGGACCTGACCTGTAGCGTAGCGTAGCATAGTCACATCAATAGGACCTGACCTGTAGCGTAGCATAATCGCATCAATAGGACCTGACCTGTAGCGTAGCATAATCACATCAATAGGACCTGACCTGTAGCGTAGCGTAGCATAATCACATCAATAGGACCTGACCTGTAGCTTAGCATAATCACGTCAATAGGACCTGACCTGTAGCGTAGCGTAGCATAATCACATCAATAGGACCTGACCTGTAGCGTAGCGTAGCATAGTCAACAATAGGGCCTGACCTGTAGCGTAGCGTAATCACGTCAATAGGACCTGACCTGTAGCTTAGCATAATCACATCAATAGGACCTGACCTGTAGAGTAGCATAATCACATCAATAGGACCTGACCTGTAGCGTAGCATAATCACATCAATAGGACCTGACCTGTAGAGTAGCATAATCACATCAATAGGACCTGACCTGTAGCGTAGCGTAGCATAATCACATCAATAGGACCTGACCTGTAGCGTAGCATAATCACATCAATAGGACCTGACCTGTAGCGTAGCGTAATCACATCAATAGGACCTGACCTGTAGCGTAGCGTAGCATAATCACATCAATAGGACCTGACCTGTAGCGTAGCATAATCACATCAATAGGACCTGACCTGTAGCGTAGCATAATCACATCAATAGGACCTGACCTGTAGCGTAGCGTAATCACATCAATAGGACCTGACCTGTAGCGTAGCGTAGCATAATCACATCAATAGGACCTAACCTGTAGCGTAGCGTAATCACATCAATAGGACCTGACCTGTAGCGTAGCGTAATCACATCAATAGGACCTGACCTGTAGCGTAGCGTAGCATAATCACATCAATAGGACCTGACCTGTAGCGTAGCGTAATCACATCAATAGGACCTGACCTGTAGCGTAGCATAATCACATCAATAGGACCTGACCTGTAGCGTAGCGTAATCACATCAATAGGACCTGACCTGTAGAGTAGCATAATCACGTCAATAGGACCTGACCTGTAGCGTAGCGTAATCACATCAATAGGACCTGACCTGTAGCGTAGCGTAGCGTAATCACATCAATAGGACCTGACCTGTAGCGTAGCGTAGCATAATCACATCAATAGGACCTGACCTGTAGCGTAGCGTAATCACGTCAATAGGACCTGACCTGTAGCGTAGCGTAATCACATCAATAGGACCTGACCTGTAGCGTAGCGTAGCGTAGCGTAGCGTAATCACATCAATAGGACCTGACCTGTAGCGTAGCGTAGCATAATCACATCAATAGGACCTGACCTGTAGCGTAGCGTAATCACGTCAATAGGACCTGACCTGTAGAGTAGCATAATCACATCAATAGGACCTAACCTGTAGAGTAGCATAATCACATCAATAGGACCTGACCTGTAGCGTAGCGTAGCATAATCACATCAATAGGACCTGACCTGTAGCGTAGCATAATCACATCAATAGGACCTGACCTGTAGCGTAGCATAATCACATCAATAGGACCTGACCTGTAGCGTAGCGTAGCATAATCACATCAATAGGACCTGACCTGTAGCGTAGCGTAGCATAGTCACATCAATAGGACCTGACCTGTAGCGTAGCATAATCGCATCAATAGGACCTGACCTGTAGCGTAGCATAATCACATCAATAGGACCTGACCTGTAGCGTAGCGTAGCATAATCACATCAATAGGACCTGACCTGTAGCTTAGCATAATCACGTCAATAGGACCTGACCTGTAGCGTAGCGTAGCATAATCACATCAATAGGACCTGACCTGTAGCGTAGCGTAGCATAGTCAACAATAGGGCCTGACCTGTAGCGTAGCGTAATCACGTCAATAGGACCTGACCTGTAGCTTAGCATAATCACATCAATAGGACCTGACCTGTAGAGTAGCATAATCACATCAATAGGACCTGACCTGTAGCGTAGCATAATCACATCAATAGGACCTGACCTGTAGAGTAGCATAATCACATCAATAGGACCTGACCTGTAGCGTAGCGTAGCATAATCACATCAATAGGACCTGACCTGTAGCGTAGCATAATCACATCAATAGGACCTGACCTGTAGCGTAGCGTAATCACATCAATAGGACCTGACCTGTAGCGTAGCGTAGCATAATCACATCAATAGGACCTGACCTGTAGCGTAGCATAATCACATCAATAGGACCTGACCTGTAGCGTAGCATAATCACATCAATAGGACCTGACCTGTAGCGTAGCGTAATCACATCAATAGGACCTGACCTGTAGCGTAGCGTAGCATAATCACATCAATAGGACCTAACCTGTAGCGTAGCGTAATCACATCAAAAGGACCTGACCTGTAGCGTAGCGTAATCACATCAATAGGACCTGACCTGTAGCGTAGCGTAGCATAATCACATCAATAGGACCTGACCTGTAGCGTAGCGTAATCACATCAATAGGACCTGACCTGTAGCGTAGCATAATCACATCAATAGGACCTGACCTGTAGCGTAGCGTAATCACATCAATAGGACCTGACCTGTAGCGTAGCGTAGCGTAATCACATCAATAGGACCTGACCTGTAGCGTAGCGTAGCATAATCACATCAATAGGACCTGACCTGTAGCGTAGCGTAATCACGTCAATAGGACCTGACCTGTAGCGTAGCGTAATCACATCAATAGGACCTGACCTGTAGCGTAGCGTAGCGTAATCACATCAATAGGACCTGACCTGTAGCGTAGCGTAGCATAATCACATCAATAGGACCTGACCTGTAGCGTAGCGTAATCACGTCAATAGGACCTGACCTGTAGCGTAGCGTAGCGTAATCACATCAATAGGACCTGACCTGTAGCGTAGCGTAATCACATCAATAGGACCTGACCTGTAGAGTAGCATAATCACATCAATAGGACCTAACCTGTAGAGTAGCATAATCACATCAATAGGACCTGACCTGTAGCGTAGCGTAATCACATCAATAGGACCTGACCTGTAGAGTAGCGTAATCACATCAATAGGACCTGACCTGTAGAGTAGCATAATCACATCAATAGGACCTGACCTGTAGCGTAGCATAATCACATCAATAGGACCTGACCTGTAGCGTAGCATAATCACATCAGTAGGACCTGACCTGTAGAGTAGCATAATCACATCAATAGGACCTAACCTGTAGCTTAGCATAATCACATCAATAGGACCTAACCTGTAGCTTAGCATAATCACATCAATAGGACCTGACCTGTAGAGTAGCATAATCACATCAATAGGACCTGACCTGTAGCTTAGCATAATCACATCAATAGGACCTAACCTGTAGCTTAGCATAATCACATCAATAGGACCTGACCTGTAGAGTAGCATAATCACATCAATAGGACCTGACCTGTAGCTTAGCATAATCACATCAATAGGACCTGACCTGTAGCGTAGCGTAATCACATCAATAGGACCTGACCTGTAGCTTAGCATAATCACATCAATAGGACCTGACCTGTAGCGTAGCATAATCACATCAATAGGACCTGACCTGTAGCGTAGCGTAGCATAATCACATCAATAGGACCTGACCTGTAGCGTAGCGTAATCACATCAATAGGACCTGACCTGTAGCGTAGTGTAGCGTAATCACATCAATAGGACCTGACCTGTAGCGTAGCGTAATCACATCAATAGGACCTAAGCTGTAGCGTAGCGTAGCATAATCACATCAATAGGACCTGACCTGTAGCGTAGCGTAGCATAATCACATCAATAGGACCTGACCTGTAGCGTAGCGTAATCACATCAATAGGACCTGACCTGTAGCGTAATTACATCAATAGGACCTAACCTGTAGCGTAGCGTAATCACATCAATAGGACCTGACCTGTAGCGTAGCATAATCACATCAATAGGACCTGACCTGTAGCTTAGCATAATCACATCAATAGGACCTGACCTGTAGAGTAGCATAATCACATCAGTAGGACCTGACGGTTAACTCTGCTATTATCCACATAGCAACATGGTCCAGGAAAAGGCGCCAATTCAACAGCGCACTGATGTTTCAGAACCGCGGACAGCGACCGCTATCCAAGCGCATTTGTTATAAAATAATATTTTTATTTAGTGTTGCACCATTGTTCTAATGTAATGTAACCATATAGAATTTCAGTAGCACATGTCTTAGTGATGGACTGTTCCATCCCCCACGGCCTCTCCACAATGGATCAGTCCAATCAGACAGGTGCCAATCAGACAGGCGTCTTGTACACCATGATATTATTATATATATTTGTACTACTGTTTGGCTAAAGAAATCTCAGCTGACCAACAGCCCATTGACCAGTCGACTAAATGGGGTCAGCCCTACTCTCAACCAACTTCTGTGTGTTGGATAGAGGGGTAATTAGTATTTACCCCAGAGAGTCTGCTGAGGCTATGAGAGGGTGAGGAGAGGACGACCCCCCCCCCCCTGATGTGTTGTCGCTGGGTGATGTGAGGGGAAAGGGGTGGGGGGGGGAGTGACGGCGAGGAGAAGAACCTTTAAAGGGCAACTCCTGGAGCACCCCACCTACACACACCATATTTACACACACACTCTCTCTCTGTCTCTCTCTCTCTGTCTCTCTCTCTCTGTCTCTCTCTCTCTCTCTCTCTCTCTCTCTCTCTCTCTCTCTCTCTCTCTCTCTCTCTCTCTCTCTCTCTCTCTCTCTCTCTCTCTCTCTCTCTCTCTCTCTCTCTCTCTCTCTCTCTCTGTCTGTCTGTCTGTCTGTCTGTCTGTCTGTCTGTCTGTCTGACATACTGTGAGACTGTCACCCCTCACCCTGCCAACAGCTACAGTGTCTAAATGCTGGCTCCTTTCTCCTCTCTGCCAGTGAAACCCCACTGAGCATGATGCAGAGAACAGATCCATCACCTGTTACTATACAACCCAGCTAGTCAGGGGGGAGGGGGGGATCCATCACCTGTTACTATACAACCCAGCTAGTCAGGGGGGGGGGTGTATGTCAGGTTTCCACCCACCCCCTCCTAGCTACTGAACATTACCTGTCTCTGTGGATTGTGTCAGGCTTCCACCCACCTCCTCCTAGCTACTGAACATTACCTGTCTCTGTGGATTGTGTCAGGCTTCCACCCACCAACTCAACAGAATCAACTCAGCTCTCCAATGGAAGGAAGTGTTCTAACTGAACAGAATCAACTCAGCTCTCCAATGGAAGGAAGTGTTCTAACTGAACAGAATCAACTCAGCTCTCCAATGGAAGGAAGTGTTCTAACTGAACAGAATCAACTCAGCTCTCCAATGGAAGGAAGTGTTCTAACTGAACAGAATCAACTCAGCTCTCCAATGGAAGGAAGTGTTCTAACTGAACAGAATCAACTCAGCTCTCCAATGGAAGGAAGTGTTCTAACTGAACAGAATCAACTCGGCTCTCCAATGGAAGGAAGTGTTCTAACTGAACAGAATCAACTCGGCTCTCCAATGGAAGGAAGTGTTCTAACTGAACAGAATCAACTCAGCTCTCCAATGGAAGGAAGTGTTCTAACTGAACAGAATCAACTCAGCTCTCCAATGGAAGGAAGTGTTCTAACTGAACAGAATCAACTGAGCTCTCCAATGGAAGGAAGTGTTCTAACTGAACAGAATCAACTCAGCTCTCCAATGGAAGGAAGTGTCCTAACTCAACAGAATCAACTCAGCTCTCCAATGGAAGGAAGTGTTCTAACTGAACATAATCAACTCAGCTCTCCAATGGAAGGAAGTGTTCTAACTGAACATAATCAACTCAGCTCTCCAATGGAAGGAAGTGTTCTAACTGAACAGAATCAACTCAGCTCTCCAATGGAAGGAAGTGTTCTAACTGAACAGAATCAACTCAGCTCTCCAATTGAAGGAAGTGTTCTAACTGAACAGAATCAACTCAGCTCTCCAATGGAAGGAAGTGTTCTAACTGAACAGAATCATCTCAGCTCTCCAATGGAAGGAAGTGTTCTAACTGAACAGAATCAACTCAGCTCTCCAATTGAAGGAAGTGTTCTAACTGAACAGAATCAACTCAGCTCTCCAATGGAAGGAAGTGTTCTAACTGGGCTGAAAGGTGTGTCTGTCTGACTTTAGGTGTGCGTCCCAAACTTCCCCCTTTCCCCCCACATAGTGCACTACCTGTGAGTAGCCAGGGTATGTAAGCGAGTGCCTGTCTGTGTAGCAGGTGTTTTAGTGTTGAGCACACTTCTGAAAAGGAAGACTAGTTTGCAGAGAGAGATTTCATCAACCCTAGCTGAGCTCCGAATTGAATTCCGCAGATACAATTTCTGGGTATACTTTTCAAAACACTCTCTCTCTCTTTAGTCTACTAATTATCTATAATGGGTTTTACTTTCATCGTTTTGCTCCAAACATACTGCCATTTATTTTGCTTTGATGAGATTGTTGTATTAACCTCAGAAAACAAAGTCATGTTTTTTTAAATTTCCTTCTCCTACCATCTGAGGTCAGAACAAAATGTTACTTTAACTCTGTGAGCCACATGAGATCCTATCTGAGTCTGTTTACCAGTTCCCTAGTCTCTCTCTACCTCTAGAGAAACACTGTATCTCCCCAGTCCCTCTCTACCTCCAGAGAAACACTGTATCTCCCCAGTCTCTCTCTACCTCCAGAGAAACACTATCTCCCCAGTCTCTCTCTACCTCCAGAGAAACACCGTATCTCCCCAGTCCCTCTCTACCTCCAGAGAAACACTGTATCTCCCCAGTCCCTCTCTACCTCCAGAGAAACACTGTATCTCCCCAGTCCCTCTCTACCTCCAGAGAAACACCGTATCTCCCCAGTCTCTCTCTACCTCCAGAGAAACACATACCGTATCTCCCCAGTCCCTTGAAGGGTCCCTTAGTCGGCATGCCCTCTCTCTCTGGTCCTGGAAGTCTGCCTGTTCTATGTAACCCCCCCCCCCCCCCCCACCCCACCCACTGACTGATTGATAACTGCTCCTGTCCTGACACAGAGGAGAGGGCAACTAAGAGAGAGAGAGGACTACTGGAGCTGGCTATTCACTGACTCCAAACTGGCATGTCATTTGTCATCCCTGGTAGATTCTCTGTCTGTCTGTGGTAGGACATGATTTCTCTGTGGAGTGTTACCAGCTATATAGCTAGGTGGGCTGGGCTGGGCTACACTGGACTGGGCTGGGTAAGGCTACACTGGGCTGGGCTGGGCTACACTGGACTGGGCTGGGCTGGGCTACACTGGACTGGGCTGGGTACGGCTACACTGGACTGGGCTGGGTAGGGCTACAGTGGACTGGGCTGGGCTACACTGGGCTCGGCTGGGTAGGGCTACACTGGGCTAGGTAGGGCTACACTGGACTGGGCTGGGCTACAGTGGGCTGGGTAGGGCTACAGTGGGCTGGGTAGGGCTACACTGGGCTGGGTAGGGCTACAGTGGGCTGGGTAGGGCTACAGTGTGCTGTGTAGGGCAACACTGGACTGGGCTGGGTAGGGCTACACTGGGCTGGGTAGGGCTACACTGGGCTCGGCTGGGTAGGGCTACACTGGGCTCGGCTGGGTAGGGCTACACTGGGCTGGGCTGGGTAGGGCTACCCTGGGCTGGGCTGGGTAGGGCTACACTGGGCTGGGTAGGGCTACACTGGACTAGGCTGGGTAGGGCTACACTGGACTGGGCTGGGTAGGGCTACAGTGGGCTGGGTAGGGCTACACTGGACTGGGCTGGGTAGGGCTACACTGGACTGGGCTGGGTAGGGCTACACTGGGCTGGGTAGGGCTACATTGGACTGGGCTGGGCTACACTGGGCTGGGTAGGGCTACACTGGCCTGGGCTGGGTAGGGCTACACTGGCCTGGGCTGGGTAGGGCTACACTGGACTGGGCTGGGTACGACTACACTGGGCTGGGTAGGACTACACTGGACTGGGCTGGGTAGGGCTACACTGGGCTGGGCTGGGTAGGGCTACACTGGGCAGGGCTGGGCTGGGTAGGGCTACACTGGACTGGGCTGGGTAGGGCTACACTGGGCTGGGTAGGGCAACACTGGACTGGACTGGGCTGGGCTACGCTGGGCTGGGTAGGGCTACACTGGGCTGGGTAGGGCTACACTGGACTGGGCTGGGTAGGGCTACACTGGGCTGGGTAGGGCTACACTGGACTGGGCTGGGTAGGGCTATAGTGGGCTGGGTAGGGCTACACTGGGCTGGGTAGGGCTACACTGGGCTGGGTAGGGCTACACTGGGCTGGGTAGGGCTACACTGGGCTGGGCTACACTGGGCAGGGCTGGGCTGGGTAGGGCTACACTGGACTGGGCTGGGTAGGGCTACACTGGACTGGGCTGGGCTACACTGGACTGGGCTGGGTAGGGCTACACTGGGCTGGGCTGGGCTGGGTAGGGCTACACTGGGCAGGGCTGGGCTGGGTAGGGCTGGACTGGGCTGGGCAGGGCTGGGCTGGGTAGGGCTGGACTTGGCTGGGTAGGGCTACACTGGACTGGGCTGGGTAGGGCTACACTGGGATGGGTAGGGCTACACTGGACTGGGCTGTTCTACACTGGGCAGGGCTGGGTAGGGCTGGGCTGGGTAGGGCTACACTGGACTGGGCTGGGTAGGGCTATAGTGGGCTGGGTAGGGCTACACTGGGCTGGGTAGGGCTACACTGGACTGGGCTGGGTAGGGCTACACTGGGCTGGGTAGGGCTACACTGGACTGGGCTGGGTAGGGCTACACTGGGCTGGGTAGGGCTACACTGGACTGGGCTGGGCTACACTGGGCAGGGCTGGGCTGGGTAGGGCTACACTGGACTGGGCTGGGTAGGGCTACACTGGCCTGGGCTGGGTAGGGCTACACTGGACTGGGCTGGGTAGGACTACACTGGGCTGGGTAGGGATACACTGGATTGGGCTGGGTAGGGCTACACTGGGCAGGGCTGGGCTGGGTAGGGCTACACTGGACTGGGCTGGGTAGGGCTACACTGGGCTGGGTAGGGCTACACTGGACTGGACTGGGCAGGGCTGGGCTGGGTAGGGCTGGACTTGGCTGGGTAGGGCTACACTGGACTGGGCTGGGTTGGGCTACTCTGGGATGGGTTGGGCTACACTGGACTGGGCTGGGTAGGGCTGGGCTGGGTAGGGCTACACTGGACTGTGCTGGGTAGGGCTATAGTGGGCTGGGTAGGGCTACACTGGGCTGGGTAGGGCTACACTGGACTGGGCTGGGTAGGGCTACACTGGGCTGGGTAGGGCTACACTGGACTGGGCTGGGTAGGGCTACACTGGGCTGGGTAGGGCTACACTGGACTGGGCTGGGCTACACTGGGCTGGGCTGGGTAGGGCTACACTGGACTGGGCTGGGTAGGGCTACACTGGCCTGGGCTGGGTAGGGCTACACTGGACTGGGCTGGGTAGGACTACACTGGGCTGGGTAGGGATACACTGGATTGGGCTGGGTAGGGCTACACTGGGCAGGGCTGGGCTGGGTAGGGCTACACTGGACTGGGCTGGGTAGGGCTACACTGGGCTGGGTAGGGCTACACTGGACTGGACTGGGCTGGGCTACACTGGGCAGGGCTGGGCTGGGTAGGGCTGGACTTGGCTGGGTAGGGCTACACTGGACTGGGCTGGGTAGGGCTACACTGGGATGGGTAGGGCTACACTGGACTGGGCTGTTCTACACTGGGCAGGGCTGGGTAGGGCTGGGCTGGGTAGGGCTACACTGGACTGGGCTGGGTAGGGCTATAGTGGGCTGGGTAGGGCTACACTGGGCTGGGTAGGGCTACACTGGACTGGGCTGGGTAGGGCTACACTGGACTGGGCTGGGTAGGGCTACACTGGGCTGGGTAGGGCTACACTGGACTGGGCTGGGTAGGGCTACACTGGACTGGGCTGGGTAGGGCTACACTGGGCTGGGTAGGGCTACACTGGGCAGGGCTGGGCTGGGTAGGGCTACACTGGACTGGGCTGGGTAGGGCTACACTGGCCTGGGCTGGGTAGGGCTACACTGGACTGGGCTGGGTAGGACTACACTGGGCTGGGTAGGGATACACTGGATTGGGCTGGGTAGGGCTACACTGGTCTCGGCTGGGTAGGGCTACACTGGGCAGGGCTGGGCTGGGTAGGGCTACACTGGACTGGGCTGGGTAGGGCTACACTGGGCTGGGTAGGGCTACACTGGACTGGACTGGACTGGGCTGGGCTACACTGGGCAGGGCTGGGCTGGGTAGGGCTGGGTAGGGCTACACTGGACTGGGCTGGGCTACACTGGGCAGGGCTACACTGGGCTGGGTAGGGCTACACTGGGCTGGGTAGGGCTGGGTAGGGCTACACTGGACTGGGCTGGGCTACACTGGGCAGGGCTGGGCTGGGTAGGGCTATAGTGGGCTGGGTAGGGCTACAGTGGGCTGGGTAGGGATACACTGGGCTGGGTAGGGCTACACTGGGCTGGGTAGGGCTGGGTAGGGCTACACTGGACTGGGCTGGGCTACACTGGGCAGGGCTGGGCTGGGTAGGGCTATAGTGGGCTGGGTAGGGCTACAGTGGGCTGGGTAGGGATACACTGGGCTGGGTAGGGCTACACTGGACTGGGCTGGGCTACACTGGGCAGGGCTGGGCTGGGTAGGGCTATAGTGGGCTGGGTAGGGCTACAGTGGGCTGGGTAGGGATACACTGGGCTGGGTAGGGCTACACTGGACTGGGCTGGGCTGGGCTACACTGGACTGGGCTGGGTACGGCTACACTGGACTGGGCTGGGTAGGGCTACAGTGGACTGGGCTGGGCTACACTGGGCTCGGCTGGGTAGGGCTACACTGGGCTAGGTAGGGCTACACTGGACTGGGCTGGGCTACAGTGGGCTGGGTAGGGCTACAGGGGGCTGGGTAGGGCTACACTGGGCTGGGTAGGGCTACAGTGGGCTGGGTAGGGCTACAGTGTGCTGTGTAGGGCAACACTGGACTGGGCTGGGTAGGGCTACACTGGGCTGGGTAGGGCTACACTGGGCTCGGCTGGGTAGGGCTACACTGGGCTCGGCTGGGTAGGGCTACACTGGGCTCGGCTGGGTAGGGCTACACTGGGCTGGGCTGGGTAGGGCTACACTGGGCTGGGTAGGGCTACACTGGACTAGGCTGGGTAGGGCTACACTGGACTGGGCTGGGTAGGGCTACAGTGGGCTGGGTAGGGCTACACTGGACTGGGCTGGGTAGGGCTACACTGGACTGGGCTGGGTAGGGCTACACTGGGCTGGGTAGGGCTACATTGGACTGGGCTGGGCTACACTGGGCTGGGTAGGGCTACACTGGCCTGGGCTGGGTAGGGCTACACTGGCCTGGGCTGGGTAGGGCTACACTGGACTGGGCTGGGTACGACTACACTGGGCTGGGTAGGACTACACTGGACTGGGCTGGGTAGGGCTACACTGGGCTGGGCTGGGTAGGGCTACACTGGGCAGGGCTGGGCTGGGTAGGGCTACACTGGACTGGGCTGGGTAGGGCTACACTGGGCTGGGTAGGGCAACACTGGACTGGACTGGGCTGGGCTACGCTGGGCTGGGTAGGGCTACACTGGGCTGGGTAGGGCTACACTGGACTGGGCTGGGTAGGGCTACACTGGGCTGGGTAGGGCTACACTGGACTGGGCTGGGTAGGGCTATAGTGGGCTGGGTAGGGCTACACTGGGCTGGGTAGGGCTACACTGGGCTGGGTAGGGCTACACTGGGCTGGGTAGGGCTACACTGGGCTGGGCTACACTGGGCAGGGCTGGGCTGGGTAGGGCTACACTGGACTGGGCTGGGTAGGGCTACACTGGACTGGGCTGGGCTACACTGGACTGGGCTGGGTAGGGCTACACTGGGCTGGGCTGGGCTGGGTAGGGCTACACTGGGCAGGGCTGGGCTGGGTAGGGCTGGACTGGGCTGGGCAGGGCTGGGCTGGGTAGGGCTGGACTTGGCTGGGTAGGGCTACACTGGACTGGGCTGGGTAGGGCTACACTGGGATGGGTAGGGCTACACTGGACTGGGCTGTTCTACACTGGGCAGGGCTGGGTAGGGCTGGGCTGGGTAGGGCTACACTGGACTGGGCTGGGTAGGGCTATAGTGGGCTGGGTAGGGCTACACTGGGCTGGGTAGGGCTACACTGGACTGGGCTGGGTAGGGCTACACTGGGCTGGGTAGGGCTACACTGGACTGGGCTGGGTAGGGCTACACTGGGCTGGGTAGGGCTACACTGGACTGGGCTGGGCTACACTGGGCAGGGCTGGGCTGGGCTACACTGGACTGGGCTGGGTAGGGCTACACTGGCCTGGGCTGGGTAGGGCTACACTGGACTGGGCTGGGTAGGACTACACTGGGCTGGGTAGGGATACACTGGATTGGGCTGGGTAGGGCTACACTGGGCAGGGCTGGGCTGGGTAGGGCTACACTGGACTGGGCTGGGTAGGGCTACACTGGGCTGGGTAGGGCTACACTGGACTGGACTGGGCAGGGCTGGGCTGGGTAGGGCTGGACTTGGCTGGGTAGGGCTACACTGGACTGGGCTGGGTAGGGCTACACTGGGATGGGTAGGGCTACACTGGCCTGGGCTGGGTAGGGCTGGGCTGGGTAGGGCTACACTGGACTGTGCTGGGTAGGGCTATAGTGGGCTGGGTAGGGCTACACTGGGCTGGGTAGGGCTACACTGGACTGGGCTGGGTAGGGCTACACTGGGCTGGGTAGGGCTACACTGGACTGGGCTGGGTAGGGCTACACTGGGCTGGGTAGGGCTACACTGGACTGGGCTGGGCTACACTGGGCTGGGCTGGGTAGGGCTACACTGGACTGGGCTGGGTAGGGCTACACTGGCCTGGGCTGGGTAGGGCTACACTGGACTGGGCTGGGTAGGACTACACTGGGCTGGGTAGGGATACACTGGATTGGGCTGGGTAGGGCTACACTGGGCAGGGCTGGGCTGGGTAGGGCTACACTGGACTGGGCTGGGTAGGGCTACACTGGGCTGGGTAGGGCTACACTGGACTGGACTGGGCTGGGCTACACTGGGCAGGGCTGGGCTGGGTAGGGCTGGACTTGGCTGGGTAGGGCTACACTGGACTGGGCTGGGTAGGGCTACACTGGGATGGGTAGGGCTACACTGGACTGGGCTGTTCTACACTGGGCAGGGCTGGGTAGGGCTGGGCTGGGTAGGGCTACACTGGACTGGGCTGGGTAGGGCTATAGTGGGCTGGGTAGGGCTACACTGGGCTG
Organism: Oncorhynchus clarkii lewisi; assembly: GCF_045791955.1. Lineage (NCBI taxonomy): Eukaryota > Metazoa > Chordata > Actinopteri > Salmoniformes > Salmonidae > Oncorhynchus > Oncorhynchus clarkii. Next base: position 37,217 of record NW_027261028.1, read on the forward strand.
GGTAGGGCTACACTGGACTGGGCTGGGTAGGGCTACACTGGACTGGGCTGGGTAGGGCTACACTGGGCTGGGTAGGGCTACACTGGACTGGGCTGGGTAGGGCTACACTGGACTGGGCTGGGTAGGGCTACACTGGGCTGGGTAGGGCTACACTGGGCAGGGCTGGGCTGGGTAGGGCTACACTGGACTGGGCTGGGTAGGGCTACACTGGCCTGGGCTGGGTAGGGCTACACTGGACTGGGCTGGGTAGGACTACACTGGGCTGGGTAGGGATACACTGGATTGGGCTGGGTAGGGCTACACTGGTCTCGGCTGGGTAGGGCTACACTGGGCAGGGCTGGGCTGGGTAGGGCTACACTGGACTGGGCTGGGTAGGGCTACACTGGGCTGGGTAGGGCTACACTGGACTGGACTGGACTGGGCTGGGCTACACTGGGCAGGGCTGGGCTGGGTAGGGCTGGGTAGGGCTACACTGGACTGGGCTGGGCTACACTGGGCAGGGCTACACTGGGCTGGGTAGGGCTACACTGGGCTGGGTAGGGCTGGGTAGGGCTACACTGGACTGGGCTGGGCTACACTGGGCAGGGCTGGGCTGGGTAGGGCTATAGTGGGCTGGGTAGGGCTACAGTGGGCTGGGTAGGGATACACTGGGCTGGGTAGGGCTACACTGGGCTGGGTAGGGCTGGGTAGGGCTACACTGGACTGGGCTGGGCTACACTGGGCAGGGCTGGGCTGGGTAGGGCTATAGTGGGCTGGGTAGGGCTACAGTGGGCTGGGTAGGGATACACTGGGCTGGGTAGGGCTACACTGGACTGGGAAGGGCTACACTGGACTGGGCTCCTGAGACCTGCTTCATTTAACATGCTGCTGTGTCCCAATGCCACCCTATTCCCTATATACACCACTACTTTAGGGCCCTGTCAGATGTACAGTAGTGCACTCTGTAGCAAATAGGTTGCCATTTGGGTTGCGGATAGTCTTCAGTACCAACACCAACCGTTTTCCATTTCCTCGTAACTGGCAAACACCACAACCTCCAGGTTCAGCTACTGCCATCAATAAGCTCTTTAGAGATCTCAGTGGAACGCTGAGAGTTGGGGTGTGTGTGTGTGTGTGTGTGTGTGTGTGTGTGTGTGTGTGTGTGTGTGTGTGTGTGTGTGTGTGTGTGTGTGTGTGTGTGTGTGTGTGTGTGTGTGTGTGTGTGTGTGTGTGTGTGTGTGTGTGTGTGTGTGTGTGGTGTAAAGTGGATTATATCCTCCTGGCTGATTTATCACATCTCATGACTGTCAGAGTTGATATTCTCTCTTCCTGGTTCTCTGTTTCCTTGTTCTGTCTCTTTCACTCCTTTTTCTCTTCCTCTTCTCTGTCTTCCTCTTCTCTCTGTCTTCCTCTTCCTCTTCTCTCTGTCTTCCTCTTCTCTCTGTCTCCCTCTTCTCTCTGTCTTCCTCTTCTCTCTGTCTCCCTCTTCTCTCTGTCTTCCTCTTCTCTCTGTATTCCTCTTCTCTCTGTCTTCCTCTTCTCTCTGTCTTCCTCTTCTCTCTGTCTTCCTCTTCTCTCTGTCTTCCTCTTCTCTCTGTCTCCCTCTTCTCTCTGTCTTCCTCTTCTCTCTGTCTTCCTCTTCTCTCTGTCTTCCTCTTCTCTCTGTCTTCCTCTTCTCTCTGTCTTCCTCTTCTCTCTGTCTCCCTCTTCTCTCTGTCTTCCTCTTCTCTCTGTCTTCCTCTTCTCTCTGTCTTCCTCTTCTCTCTGTCTTCCTCTTCTCTCTGTCTCCCTCTTCTCTCTGTCTTCCTCTTCTCTCTGTCTCCCTCTTCTCTCTGTCTTCCTCTTCTCTCTGTCTTCCTCTTCTCTCTGTCTTCCTCTTCTCTCTGTCTTCCTCTTCTCTCTGTCTTCCTCTTCTCTCTGTCTTCCTCTTCTCTCTGTCTTCCTCTTCTCTCTGTCTTCCTCTTCTCTCTGTCTTCCTCTTCTCTCTGTCTTCCTCTTTTCTCTGTATTCCTCTTTTCTCTGTATTCCTCTTCTCTCTGTCTTCCTCTTCTCTCTGTCTTCCTCTTCTCTCTGTCTTCCTCTTCTCTCTGTCTTCCTCTTCTCTCTGTCTTCCTCTTCTCTCTGTCTTCCTCTTCTCTCTGTCTTCCTCTTCTCTCTGTCTTCCTCTTCTCTCTGTCTTCCTCTTCTCTCTGTCTCCCTCTTCTCTCTGTCTCCCTCTTCTCTGTCTCCCTCTTCTCTGTGTCTCCCTCTTCCTCTTCTCTCTGTCTCCCTCTTCTTCTTCTCTCTCTCTCCCTCTTCCTCTTCTCTTCATCCCTTCATATGAAGAGGATGGGCAGAGCTTGGGTCATCACCATGCTAATGTTGGGTGGAGAGCTGACTGTCTCTGTCTCTGTCTCTGTCTCTGTCTTTCTGTCTCTCTGGGTGGGTGATTTCAGATTTGGGAAGACGTTAATACTGTATCTCTCTGAGATAGCCGCCCTACACAGTTGAAATGAGAAACTAAGATAGGAGGGTGTTGTGTATCTCTCTCTCCCTGTATGTGTTTGATCAGGTTTATTGAGACTACTCCAGTTAGTTACATTAACACATACAACCATAACATGTCAGAGATCTTAGACACATACTGAAGACAACCATACAACCATGACATGTCAGAGAGATCTTAGACACATACTGAAGACAACCATACAACCATGACATGTCAGAGAGATCTTAGACACATACTGAAGACAACCATACAACCATGACATGTCAGAGAGATCTTACACACATACTGAAGACAACCATACAACCATGACATGTCAGAGAGATCTTACACACATACTGAAGACAACCATACAACCATAACATGTCAGAGATCTTAGACACATACTGAAGACAACCATGACATGTCAGAGAGATCTTACACACATACTGAATACAACCATGACATGTCAGAGATCTTAGACACATACTGAAGACAACCATGACATGTAAGAGAGATCTTACACACATACTGAAGACAACCATACAACCATGACATGTCAGAGATCTTACACATACTGAAGACAACCATACAACCATGACATGTCAGAGAGATCTTAGACACATACTGAAGACAACCATGACATGTCAGAGAGATCTTAGACACATACTGAAGACAACCATACAACCATGACATGTCAGAGAGATCTTAGACACATACTGAAGACTGAATACAACCATGACATGTCAGAGAGATCTTACACACATACTGAAGACAACCATACAACCATAACATGTCAGAGATCTTAGACACATACTGAAGACAGCCATACAACCATGACATGTCAGAGAGATCTTAGACACATACTGAAGACAACCATACAACCATGACATGTCAGAGATCTTAGACACATACTGAAGACAACCATGACATGTCAGAGAGATCTTACACACATACTGAAGACAACCATACAACCATGACATGTCAGAGAGATCTTACACACATACTGAAGACAACCATGACATGTCAGAGAGATCTTAGACACATACTGAAGACAACCATACAACCATGACATGTCAGATAGATCTTACACACATACTGAAGACAACCATACAACCGTGACATGTCAGAGAGATCTTAGACACATACTGAAGACAACCATGACATGTCAGAGAGATCTTACACACACACTGAAGACAACCATACAACCATGACATGTCAGAGATCTTAGACACATACTGAAGACAACCATACAACCATGACATGTCAGAGAGATCTTACACACACACTGAAGACAACCATACAACCATGACATGTCAGCGATCTTACACACATACTGAAGACAACCATACAACCATGACATGTCAGCGATCTTACACACACACTGAAGACAACCATACAACCATGACATGTCAGAGAGATCTTACACACACACTGAAGACAACCATACAACCATGACATGTCAGCGATCTTACACACATACTGAATACAACCATGACATGTCAGAGATCTTAGACTGAAGACTGAATCTCCTTAGTTCCCTGTGAACGTACCGGTCTTCTATCAGGGACTTGGGATGAGTCCCACATGGCGCCCGATTCCCTATCTAGTGCACTACTTCATAATCACATTTAATTGGTCGCATATCCTATTTCATTTTTTATTTTTTATTGAGCCTTTATTTAACGAGGCAAGTCTGTTAAGAACAAATTCTTATTTACAAAGATGGCCGACTCCGGCTAAAACCTGGACGACGCTGGGCCAATTGTGCGCCGCCCTTTGGGACTCCTAATCACGGCCGGATGTGATACAGCCTAGATTCGAACCAGGGACTGTAATGACACCTCTTGCACTGAGATGCAGTGCCTTAGACCCCTGCGCTACTCAGATGTTATTGCAGGTGCAGAGTAATGCTGGTGTTTCTGTCTCCAACAGTGTAGTAATGCTGGTGTTTATAGCTCCAACAGTGCAGTAATGCTGGTGTTTCTAGCTCCAACAGTGTAGTAATGCTGGTGTTTCTGTCTCCAACAGTGTAGTAATGCTGGTGTTTCTAGCTCCAACAGTGTAGTAATGCTGGTGTTTCTAGCTCCAACAGTGTAGTAATGCTGGTGTTTCTGTCTCCAACAGTGTAGTAATGCTGGTGTTTCTGTCTCCAACAGTGTAGTAATGCTGGTGTTTGTAGCTCCAACAGTGTAGTAATGCTGGTGTTTCTAGCTCCAACAGTGTAGTAATGCTGGTGTTTCTGTCTCCAACAATGTAGTAATGCTGGTGTTTCTAGCTCCAACAGTGTAGTAATGCTGGTGTTTCTGTCTCCAACAGTGTAGTAATGCTGGTGTTTCTAGCTCCAACAGTGTAGTAATGCTGGTGTTTCTGTCTCCAACAGTGTAGTAATGCTGGTGTTTCTATCTCCAACAGTGTAGTAATGCTGGTGTTTCTGTCTCCAACAGTGTAGTAATGCTGGTGTTTGTAGCTCCAACAGTGTAGTAATGCTGGTGTTTATATCTCCAACAGTGCAGTAATGCTGGTGTTTCTATCTCCAACAGTGTAGTAATGCTGGTGTTTCTAGCTCCAACAGTGTAGTAATGCTGGTGTTTCTATCTCCAACAGTGTAGTAATGCTGGTGTTTCTAGCTCCAACAGTGTCAGAGTCCTGTGTGTGTAAGAGACAGTGTAGTAATGCTGGTGTTTCTAGCTCCAACAGTACCAGAGTCCTGTGTGTGTAAGAGACAGCGTGGACAGTATATTAAAAACATGTTTTACAGCCGTAGTTCTATAGGATGAGCCACAACTAGGGAACGAGGGACCATAGGGGGTAGGGGACCAGGGACCGTTGGGGACCAGGGACCGTAGGGGACTAGAGACCATAGGGGGTAGGGGACCAGGGACCGTTGGGGACCAGGGACCGTAGGGGACTAGAGACCATAGGGGGTAGGGGACCAGGGACCGTAGGGGACTAGAGACCATAGGGGGTAGGGGACCGTAGGGGACCATAGGGGGTAGGGGACCAGGGACCGTAGGGGACTAGGGACCATAGGGGGTAGGGGACCGTAGGGGACTAGGGACCATAGGGGGTAGGGGACCAGGGACCGTTGGGGACCAGGGACCGTAGGGGACTAGAGACCATAGGGGGTAGGGGACCAGGGACCGTAGGGGACTAGAGACCATAGGGGGTAGGGGACCGTAGGGGACCATAGGGGGTAGGGGACCGTAGGGGACCAGGGACCGTAGGGGACTAGGGACCATAGGGGGTAGGGGACCGAAGGGGACTAGGGACCATAGGGGTTAGGGGACCAGGGACCGTAGGGGACTAGGGACCATAGGGGGTAGGAGGGGGGAGAATAGGAGGGTTGGAGAATAGGAGGGTAGGGGTAGAGGATAGGAGAGTAGGAGGGGGAATAGGAGGGTAGGGGTAGAGGATAGGAGGGGGGAGAATAGGAGGGTAGGGGTAGAGGATAAGAGGGTAGGAGGGGGGAGAATAGGAGGGTAGGGGTAGAGGATAAGAGGGTAGGGGTAGAGGATAAGAGGGTAGGGGTAGAGGATAAGAGGGTAGGGGTAGAGGATAGGAGGGTAGGAGGGGGGAGAATAGGAGGGTAGGGGTAGAGGATAGGAGGGTAGGGGTAGAGGATAGGAGGGTAGGAGGGGGGAGAATAGGAGGGTAGGGGTAGAGGATAGGAGGGTAGGGGTAGAGGATAGGAGGGTAGGAGGGGGGAGAATAGGAGGGTAGGGGTAGGGGTAGAGGATAGGAGGGTAGGAGGGGGGAGAATAGGAGGGTAGGGGGGGAGAATAGGAGGGTAGGGGTAGAGGATAGGAGGGGGGAGAATATGAGGGTAGGGGTAGAGGGTAGGGGTAGAGGATGGGAGGGTAGGGGTAGAGGATAGGAGGGTAGGAGGGGGGAGAATAGGAGGGTAGGGGTAGAGGATAGGAGGGTAGAAGGGGGGAGAATAGGAGGGTAGGGTAGAGGATAGGAGGGTAGGAGGGGGGAGAATAGGAGGGTAGGGGTAGAGGATAGGAGGGTAGGAGGGGGAGAATAGGAGGGTAGGGGTAGAGGATAGGAGGGTAGGAGGGGGGAGAATAGGAGGGTAGGGGTAGAGGATAGGAGGGTAGGGGTAGAGGATAGGAGGGTAGGGGGGGAGAATAGGAGTGTAGGGGTAGAGGATAGGAGGGTGGGAGGGGGGAGAATAGGAGGGTAGGGGTAGAGGGTAGGGGTAGAGGATAGGAGGGTAGGGGGGGAGAATAGGAGGGTAGGGGTAGAGGGTAGGGGTAGAGGATAGGAGGGTAGGGGGGGAGAATAGGAGGGTAGGGGTAGAGGATAGGAGGGTAGGAGGGGGGAGAATAGGAGGGTAGAGGATAGGAGGGGGTGGAAGATAGGAGGGGGAGGATAGCGGGCAGGATAGGAGAATAGGAGGGGGAGGATAGGAGGGTAGGATGTGGAAGATAGAAGGCGGGAGGATAGGAGGGGTGGACGATAGGAGGGTAGGAGGGTAGGAGGTGGACGATAGGAGGGGGAAGTTAGAAGGGGTGTAGGATAGGGCGAGGATAGGAGGGCGAGGATAGGAGGGCGAGGATAGGAGGGCGAGGATAGGAGGGCGAGGATAGGAGGGCGAGGGTAGGAGGGCAAGGATAGGAGGATAGGAGGGCGAGGGTAGGAGGGCAAGGATAGGAGGATAGGAGGGCGAGGATAGGAGGGTGAGGGTAGGAGGGCGAGGATAGGAGGGCGAGGATAGGAGGGCGAGGATAGGAGGGTAGGAGGTTAAGGATAGGAGGATAGGAGGGTGAGGATAGGAGGGCGAGGATAGAAGGATAGGAGGGCGAGGGTAGGAGGGCGAGGATAGGAGGGCGAGGATAGAAGAAGGAGGAGGATAGGAGGGCGAGGATAGGAGAAGGAGGAGGATAGGAGGGCGAGGATAGGAGAAGGAGGAGGATAGGAGGGCGAGGATAGGAGAAGGAGGAGGATAGGAGGGCGAGGGTAGGAGGGGGGAGGATGGTTGTGTGCATGTGTAGAAAACATACATGCGAATTTCGAATTCTTTGACCTCTCAGAGAAGTCTTCCTCGACCCCTAGCAACAGTCACCTATAGATAACCTTGACAACAAGCTGAGCGGTGTCTCTAAAGCATGTCAGTAAAGGTTGTTGTCTAACTCCCCGTCTCTTCAAGTTCTCTTGTCTGACGTTGTGTTTTACAGAGCCTTTTATTGGAAATACAAAGCTCAGGGGATTTGTCATGCATGTCTGATTTGGACAGTGTTCTGAGCTCTCAGTGAGGTGTGAGGGTGTGAGGTCTGAGCTCTGGAAAAAAAAGATAAGTGTTAGCTCCTCGGTAGAGAGGGAGATGGGGTGGTGAGGGAAATATAAAAAGGAGGGAGAGGCAGGAGGATGAGGGAGAGGCAGGAGGATGAGGGAGAGGCAGGAGGATGAGGGAGAGGCAGGAGGATGACGGAGAGGTAGGAGGATGAGGGAGAGGCAGGGGGATGAGGGAGAGGCAGGGAGAGGAGGAGGGTGGGGGAGAGGCAGGAGGATGAGGGAGAGACAGGAGGGTGAGGGAGTGGCAGGGAGAGGCAGGAGGGTGAGGGAGAGGCAGGAGGGTGAGGGAGAGTCAGGAGGATGAGGGAGAGGCAGGAGGGTGGGGGAGGGGCAGGGAGAGACAGGTGGATGAGGGAGAGGCAGGGAGAGGCAGGAGGATGAGGGAGAGGCAGGAGTATGAGGGAGAGGCAGGAGGATGAGGGAGAGGCAGGAGGATGAGGGAGAGGCAGGAGGAAGAGGGAGAGGCAGGAGGATGACGGAGAGGTAGGGGGATGAGGGAGAGGCAGGGGGATGAGGAGGGTGGGGGAGAGGCAGGAGGATGAGGGAGAGACAGGAGGGTGAGGGAGTGGCAGGAGGATGAGGGAGAGGCAGGAGGGTGGGGGAGGGGCAGGGAGAGACAGGTGGATGAGGGAGAGGCAGGGAGAGGCAGGAGAATGAGGGAGAGGCAGGTGGGTGAGGGAGAGGCAGGGAGAGACGGGGATGAGGCAGGAGGGTGAGGGAGAGGCAGGAGGATGACGGAGAGGTAGGAGGATGAGGGAGAGGCAGGGGGATGAGGGAGAGGCAGGGAGAGGAGGAGTGTGGGGGAGAGACAGGAGGGTGAGGGAGTGGCAGGGAGAGGCAGGAGGGTGAGGGAGAGGCAGGAGGGTGAGGGAGAGTCAGGAGGATGAGGGAGAGGCAGGAGGGTGGGGGAGGGGCAGGGAGAGACAGGTGGATGAGGGAGAGGCAGGGAGAGGCAGGAGGATGAGGGAGAGGCAGGAGAATGAGGGAGAGGCAGGTGGGTGAGGGAGAGGCAGGGAGAGGCAGGGAGAGGCAGGAGGGTGAGGGAGAGGCAGGAGGGTGAGGGAGAGGCAGGAGGGTGAGCTAGAGGCAGGAGGGTGAGCTAGAGGCAGGAGGGTGAGCTAGAGGCAGGAGGGTGAGCGAGAGGCAGGAGGGCGAGGGAGAGGCAGGGAGAGGCAGGGAGAGACAGGAGGGTGAGGGAGAGACAGGAGGGTAGGGGAGAGACAGGAGGGTGAGGGAGAGACAGGAGGGTGGGGGAGAGACAGGAGGGTGGGGGAGAGACAGGAGGGTGGGGGAGAGACAGGAGGGTGAGGGGTAGAGACGGAGGGTGAGGGGTAGAGACGGAGGGTGAGGGGTAGAGACGGGGTTGAGGGGTAGAGACGGGGGTTGAGGGGTAGAGACGGGGGTTGAGGGGTAGAGATGGGGGTTGAGGAAGAGATGGGGGTTGAGGAAGAGATGGGGGTTGAGGGGTAGAGATGGGGATTGAGGGGTAGAGATGGGGGTTGAGGAAGAGATGGGGGTTGAGGAAGAGATGGGGGTTGAGGGGTAGAGACGGGGGTTGAGGGGTAGAGACGGGGGTTGAGGGGTAGAGACGGGGGTTGAGGGGTAGAGACGGGGGTGTAGGGGTAGAGCTGGGGGTTGAGGGGTAGAGGTGGGGGTTGAGGGGTAGAGGTGGGGGTTGAGGGGTAGAGGTGGGGGTTGAGGGGTAGAGACAGGAGGGTGAGGGGTAGAGACAGGGGGTTGAGGGGTAGAGACAGGGGGTTGAGGGGTAGAGACAGGGGGTTGAGGGGTAGAGACGGGGGTTGAGGGGAAGAGACGGGGGTTGAGGGGGAGAGGCAGGAGGGTGGGGGAGGGGCAGGGAGAGACAGGTGGATGAGGGAGAGGCAGGGAGAGGCAGGAGGATGAGGGAGAGGCAGGAGAATGAGGGAGAGGCAGGAGGATGAGGGAGAGGCAGGAGGATGAGGGAGAGGCAGGAGGAAGAGGGAGAGGCAGGAGGATGACGGAGAGGTAGGGGGATGAGGGAGAGGCAGGGGGATGAGGAGGGTGGGGGAGAGGCAGGAGGATGAGGGAGAGACAGGAGGGTGAGGGAGTGGCAGGAGGATGAGGGAGAGGCAGGAGGGTGGGGGAGGGGCAGGGAGAGACAGGTGGATGAGGGAGAGGCAGGGAGAGGCAGGAGAATGAGGGAGAGGCAGGTGGGTGAGGGAGAGGCAGGGAGAGACGGGGATGAGGCAGGAGGGGGAGGGAGAGGCAGGAGGATGACGGAGAGGTAGGAGGATGAGGGAGAGGCAGGGGGATGAGGGAGAGGCAGGGAGAGGAGGAGGGTGGGGGAGAGACAGGAGGGTGAGGGAGTGGCAGGGAGAGGCAGGAGGGTGAGGGAGAGGCAGGAGGGTGAGGGAGAGTCAGGAGGATGAGGGAGAGGCAGGAGGGTGGGGGAGGGGCAGGGAGAGACAGGTGGATGAGGGAGAGGCAGGGAGAGGCAGGAGGATGAGGGAGAGGCAGGAGAATGAGGGAGAGGCAGGTGGGTGAGGGAGAGGCAGGGAGAGGCAGGGAGAGGCAGGAGGGTGAGGGAGAGGCAGGAGGGTGAGGGAGAGGCAGGAGGGTGAGCTAGAGGCAGGAGGGTGAGCTAGAGGCAGGAGGGTGAGCTAGAGGCAGGAGGGTGAGCGAGAGGCAGGAGGGCGAGGGAGAGGCAGGGAGAGGCAGGGAGAGACAGGAGGGTGAGGGAGAGACAGGAGGGTAGGGGAGAGACAGGAGGGTGAGGGAGAGACAGGAGGGTGGGGGAGAGACAGGAGGGTGGGGGAGAGACAGGAGGGTGGGGGAGAGACAGGAGGGTGAGGGGTAGAGACGGAGGGTGAGGGGTAGAGACGGAGGGTGAGGGGTAGAGACGGGGTTGAGGGGTAGAGACGGGGGTTGAGGGGTAGAGACGGGGGTTGAGGGGTAGAGATGGGGGTTGAGGAAGAGATGGGGGTTGAGGAAGAGATGGGGGTTGAGGGGTAGAGATGGGGATTGAGGGGTAGAGATGGGGGTTGAGGAAGAGATGGGGGTTGAGGAAGAGATGGGGGTTGAGGGGTAGAGACGGGGGTTGAGGGGTAGAGACGGGGGTTGAGGGGTAGAGACGGGGGTTGAGGGGTAGAGACGGGGGTGTAGGGGTAGAGCTGGGGGTTGAGGGGTAGAGGTGGGGGTTGAGGGGTAGAGGTGGGGGTTGAGGGGTAGAGGTGGGGGTTGAGGGGTAGAGACAGGAGGGTGAGGGGTAGAGACAGGGGGTTGAGGGGTAGAGACAGGGGGTTGAGGGGTAGAGACAGGGGGTTGAGGGGTAGAGACGGGGGTTGAGGGGAAGAGACGGGGGTTGAGGGGAAGAGACGGGGGTTGAGGGGAAGAGACGGGGGTTGAGGGGAAGAGACGGGGGTTGAGGTGAAGAGATGGGGGTTGAGGAAGAGATGGGGATTGAGGGGTAGAGATGGGGGGGAAAGAGGGAGACGAGTGATAATGGGGAGGGAGGGAGAGAGGAGGAGGAGGAAGAGGAGGAGAAAGGAAGAGAGAGAGGAGGAGGAAGAGGAGGAGAAAGGAAGAGAGAGAGGAGGAGGAAGAGGAGGAGAAAGGAAGAGAGAGAGGAGGAGGAAGAGGAGGAGAAAGGAAGAGAGAGAGGAGGAGGAAGAGGAAGAATGAGAGGAGGACAGCGGTTGTCAGTTATTCCTAGTCCTAATTTTGGAGCAGGGCCATGTTGCTATGAGACAAGGGGTGCATAGTAATTAACATGTCTTGTGTTGTCTCTTAATTGTTGGGATCAGTTCTCTGTGCTGCTCCGAGACAGAGAGAGTGGGACAAAGAATGTTTTATTTGTTTAGGTGTGTGTGTGTGTGTGTGTGTGTGTGTGTGTGTGTGTGTGTGTGTGTGTGTGTGTGTGTGTGTGTGTGTGTGTGTGTGTGTGTGTGTGTGTGTGTGTGTGTTATTCCAGTCACAAGGTCAGAGTCGTCAAGTCCAAGTCGTATGTTTTTTCAAGTAAAATAAACTACACATTCAATAGCTTGTTCAATTACACATCTTTGTCTATGTATTGATGCTACCAGACAGACATTTTCATTATTTTGTCTACAACATATTTTGGATATGTCATAGTACATTTGAACAGATTCCAAATGCAGCTTCATCTCCATTTCATCCTGAAGACCAGTCGGTCTGGTCTAGTAATTGCTGCCTCATTGCTGCTGAGCTTCAAGGTTCAACAGTTCATATCCTGGATCCCCAAACAGTTTGTAGAGCTGCGTATTTACTGTGTGTTTTTACTGTGTATTTACTATGAGTATTTACTATGAGTATTTACTATGAGTATTTACTATGAGTATTTACTATGAGTATTTACTATGAGTATTTACTATGCGTTTTTACTATGAGTATTTACCATGAGTATTTACCATGTGTATTTACTATGTGTATTTACTATGTGTATTTACTATGTGTATTTACTATGCGTATTTACTATGAGTATTTACTATGAATATTTACTATGTGTTTTTACTGTGTATTTACTATGAGTATTTACTATGAGTATTTACTATGCGTTTTTACTATGAGTATTTACCATGAGTATTTACCATGTGTATTTACTATGTGTATTTACTATGTGTATTTACTATGTGTATTTACTATGCGTATTTACTATGAGTATTTACTATGAGTATTTACTATGAGTATTTACTATGAGTATTTACTATGTGTATTTACTATGAGTATTTACTATGAGTATTTACCATGAGTATTTACCATGAGTATTTACTATGATTATTTACTATGATTATTTACTATGAGTATTTACTATGTGTATTTACTATGTGTATTTAATATGTGTATTTAATATGAGTATTTAATATGTGTATTTACCATGAGTATTTAATATGTGTATTTACCATGAGTATTTACTATGTGTATTTACTATGTGTATTTAATATGTGTATTTACTATGAGTATTTACTATGAGTATTTACTCTGTGTATTTACCATGAGTATTTACTATGCCAATCCTCTCTCCCTCCAATTGATATTTGTGCTGCACCAGATCCTATCGCTGTAAATCAGCGATCTGTTCGCTTGCTCTGTTGTTCTCAAACTTTTTGACCTGCAACCCCCCCACCCCACCCCACCCCCAAAGGGGTGGTTCGCGACCCCGGTGCACAACCCCCCCACCCCCCCCACCCCCAAAGGGGTGGTTCGTGACCCCGGTGCACAACCCCCCCCCACCCCACCCCCAAAGGGGTGGTTCGTGACCCCGGTGCACAACCCCCCACCCCACCCCACCCCCAAAGGGGTAGTTCGCGACCCCGGTGCACAATCGCTGCCCAAATGTAGCCTGTCATTGCAGCCATAAACAGTGAGGCATTTTCAAACTGCAGGACACTGACATAAACTACATTTTGAGATGGAAGTCATTCATGTTAGCAGCCAATATCAACTAGGGATATGATGTCACTTCTCTGGGGTCCAACAGGATAATACACCCTACCTTTCCTGGGATATGATGTCACTTCTCTGGGGTCCAACAGGATAATACACCCTACCACTCCACCTGTATGCAGTGGAGATTGAAAGACAAGGAAAGCACAGTCTGTCTGCAACTTGCCTGTCACTTTGGAGGGCCTGCCTGCCAGCCTGCCAGCCTGCCAGCCTGCCTGCCTGCCTGCCTGCCTGCCTGCCTGCCTGCCCACCCGCCCGTCTGCCTCTCCTAGTGTGATGTTACAGCCGTCTTCAGACATACAGCCAGTAACCAGCCAAACTAGGTCTGTCTGAAATATGAACGTGATCAATGAATTAGTCGGGTAGAGTAACGTTATCGTTCTGGCCAAGATGTGTCCGTAGAGGATTGATAAACTGTATGGATAACTTTCTTTAATTATGGGTCATTTAAACGTAGGCATAATGGAGAAAATGAAACAAGAGCTGTTGTCTGGAGACTCATGTGGATCTGTTGTCTGGAGACTCATGTGGATCTGCTGTCTGGAGACTCATCTGGAGACTCATCTGGATCTGCTGTCTGGAGACTCATCTGGAGATTCATCTGGATCTGCTGTCTGGAGACTCATTTGGATCTGCTGTCTGGAGACTCATCTGGAGACTGATCTGGATCTGCTGTCTGGAGACTCATCTGGAGACTCATCTGGATCTTCTGTCTGGATACTCATCTGGATCTGTTGTCTGGAGACTCATCTGGAGACTGATCTGGATCTGCTGTCTGGAGACTCATCTGGAGACTCATCTGGATCTGCTGTCTGGAGACTAATCTGGAGACTCATCTGGATCTGCTGTCTGGAGACTCATCTGGATCTGCTGTCTGGAGACTCATCTGTATCTGCTGTCTGGAGACTCATCTGGATCTGCTGTCTGGAGACTCATCTGGATCTGCTGTCTGGAGACTCATCTGGATCTGCTGTCTGGAGACTCATCTGGATCTGCTGTCTGGAGACTCATCTGGAGACTCATTTGGATCTGCTGTCTGGAGACTCATCTGGATCTGCTGTCTGGAGACTCATCTGGATCTGCTGTCTGGAGACTCATCTGGATCTGCTGTCTGGAGACTCATCTGGATCTGCTGTCTGGAGACTCATCTGGATCTGCTGTCTGGAGACTCATCTGGAGACTCATCTGGATCTGCTGTCTGGAGACTCATCTGGAGACTCATCTGGATCTGCTGTCTGGAGACTCATCTGGAGACTCACAGAATTTCAAGTCATCAGTCTCAAGTCGAAGTCCCCAAGTCTTGAGTCTCCCAGTCTCAAGTCATCGAATGTGTGACTCGAGTCCAAGTCATGTGACTCGAGTCAAAGTCATGTGACTCGAGTCCACAACTCTGGAGGTTTCTGTGTTGTCATACACACCCTGGGACACTTCTCCTTACCAGTAGATTATTCATCTATATCAGTTTCATCAATCACGCTCCTTACCATATCACAGTCTCAGTGACTCACTTCTCTCCCGGAAACACTGGCTCTGTCCCAAATAGCACCCTATTCCCTATATAGTGGTACTACTATAGACCAGAGCCCTATTCCCTATATAGTGGTACTACTATAGACCAGAGCCCTATTCCCTATATAGTGGTACTACTATAGACCAGAGTCCTATTCCCTATATAGTGGTACTACTATAGACCAGGGCCCTATTCCCTATGTAGTGCACTACTATAGACCAGGGCCCTCAGGACCATTTAGGAGACAGTCTATCATTAGACTATTAATACATGTTATTATGCTCCAGTAACAGGCCTGTTAAACAGCTACTAGTTTAACAGCTGGACTACACTGTAACCGAGAAGGGCTTGTGTCCCAAATGACTCCCTATTCCCTACATAGTGCACTACTTTAGACCAGAGTTCTATAATGCTCTGGTCAAAAGTAGTGCACTATATAGTGAATAGGGTGCCTTTTTGGGATATGGGCTTGGGAGTCGTAATGACCATTATAAGGGTCAGTGGGCTGTGTGGACACGTGCATACTGGACATAGTTGGAGGCTGTGTGTGTGTGTGTGTGTGTGTGTGTGTGTGTGAGAGCGTGCAGCAGAGACTCTGAAGGGAACCAATCTAATGGTCCTGATATTACTCTGTTCCTCTTCAGATTACATAAAGCCTCCAGCTCTTTCTCTTGTCATTGTGTTATTATGGAAATGTTTCTCTATTTCTCTGGAGTTCAGAAGGGAAGGAGTCTGTTAGCAGAAGTGGGGTTTATTTTAGTTTTTTTTTGCCCAAAAAGCAATTGAGTTATTTCACTTTTACTTTGATTTCTGATGCTGAATAAGAGATTGATCTTTGGCCAGAGTTGTATTGGAGAAGCTAAACGGTTAGCTTCACTTCTGAATCTTGATCTTTGGCCAGAGTTGTATTGTAGAAGCTAAACGGTTAGCTTCACTTCTGAATCTTGATCTTTGGCCAGAGTTGTATTGTAGAAGCTAAACGGTTAGCTTCACTTCTGAATCTTGTACAAGAAGATTATTTTAGATGTACTGAGAACAAAATAAGTTGTGGCTTGTGTCAACAACAACAAACAGGAAATAGGAGCACTTCTGCTCATGTTTTCCATGGAGAACACAGACCCTGTTGTTCTGCACAGTAGGATAAGGTGTGTCTTGGCCAGCCCAGTCCCAGTCCCATTCCAGTCCAGTCCCAGCCCCAGTCCCAGTCCAGTTCCGTCCCAGTCCCAGTCCCAGTCCCAGTCCCAGTTCCTTCCCAGTCCCAGCCCCAGTCCCAGTCCCAGTCCAGTTCCGTCCCAGTCCCAGTCCCAGTCCCAGTCCCAGTCCCAGCCCAGTCCCATATCTGTCCCAGTCCCAGCCCCAGGCCAGTCCCAATAGTAATATAATACAGTGTTGTGAAAAAAATATTGGCCCCACTTTCTAATTTTCTCTACTTTTGCAAAAAAAAAAATTATACTGGAATGTTGTCAGATCTTCAACCAAAACCTAATATTAGATAAAGGGAACCTGAGTGAACAAATAACACAACAATTGACATACTTATTTAATTTATTTGATGAACAAAGTTATGCAACACTCAATGCCCCAGTGTGTAAAAGTAATTGCCCCCGTGGACACTCAGTAACTGGTTGCTCCACCTTGTATCTGCGACGACTCCAACCAAACGCTTCCTGTAGTTGATCAGTCTCTCACGTCGCTGTGGATTTTTTTTTTTTGGCCCACTCTTCCATGCAGAACTGCTGTAACTCGGCGCCGTTTGTGAGTTTTCAAGCATGACCTGCTCGTTTCAAGTCCTGCCACAACATCTCCGTTGGGATTAGGTCTGGACTTTGACTAGGCCATTCCAAAACTTCAAATGTGTTTGGCTTTTTAGCCATTTTCATATAGACTTGATGTTTCGGATCGTTGTCTTGCTGCATGACCCAGCTGTGCTTCAGCTTCAGCTCACAAACAGATGGCCTGACGTTCTCCTGTAGAATGATCTGATACAGAGCAGAATTCACGGTTCCTTCTATTAAGGCAAGTCGCTTAGATCCTGAGGCAGCAAAGCATCCCCAAACCATCACACCACCATCACCATGCTGGACCCCAAACCATCACACCACCATCACCATGCTGGACCCCAAACCATCACACCACCATCACCATGCTGGAACCCAAACCATCACACCATCATCATTGATGATCATCCAGGTGCTTTTTGGCAAACTGGAGTCAACTTTTTGGACGAGATGGGTCCCATTATGCCTGGCGAACACCAAAGGACTTCGGGGGCTTATTCTGTTGCAAAAAGTTCGTAAATGGAATGAAATAGGGAGGGACCTACCTGAATTTGTCCAATAGAAACTCTTGTTTTAGTGTTTGGACTAATGATTACACCCCAGGTGTGCACATGCAAAACTGTGGCCCACTGAGGTTTCCCAAACTGGTTTCCCAAACTGGCTGCCAACTGAGGTGTCCAAAACTGTTTGTGCTTTAACCCTATTCCATGTCCCTGTGGCCCAGCAAGGCACGTACCCCCTCAAGCTGCTCCAGGTATTTCCGTTGTGCCCTTGAGCAAGGCACTAACCCCCTCAAGCTGCTCCAGGGGCACCACCGCATCTCCTACTAATGTGTAATTTCCTGTCTCCCTTCAGGTGATCATCAACAGCACCATCACCCCAAACATGACCTTCACCAAGACCTCCCAGAAGTTTGGCCAATGGGCTGACAGCAGAGCCAACACAGTGTTTGGACTGGGGTTTGCCTCCGAGCAGCAGCTGGCCAAGGTACTGATTGGTTCATTGATTTTCTGTTGCAATTTTAAAAAGACAAAGCTATTCCATCACTACTGTTAATATATAGCTGTTCCGTCACTACCGGCAACATAAAGCCATTCCGTCACTACCTCTGTGTTTGTTTGGTCCAGTATTTGTTGTTGTTGTTGTTGTTTGGGAACCACCTTGGATATGAGTTGATTAATCATCTCATGGGATTTTTATCCTTCACATATTTTACAATGAATAAATAGTAGATAGTCTAGTTTGTCCCTGAGCTCATCATGTCAGAGTAACTCACCTCATCTCCACCATGGTTACATCCCAAACAGCACCCTATTCCCTTCATAGTGCACTACTTTTGACTAAGGCCTATAGGGGTGATGGTGCACTACTTTTGACTAAGGCCCATAGGGGTGATGGTGCACTACTTTTGACTAAGGCCTATAGGGGTGATGGTGCACTACTTTTGACTAAGGCCTATAGGGGTGATGGTGCACTACTTTTGACTAAGGCCCATAGGGGTGATGGTGCACTACTTTTGACTAAGGCCTATAGGGGTGATGGTGCACTACTTTTGACTAAGGCCTATAGGGGTGATGGTGCACTACTTTTGACTAAGGCCTATAGGGGTGATGGTGCACTACTTTTGACTAAGGCCTATAGGGGTGATGGTGCACTACTTTTGACTAAGGCCTATAGGGGTGATGGTGCACTACTTTTGACTAAGGCCCATAGGGGTGATGGTGCACTACTTTTGACTAAGGCCTATAGGGGTGATGGTGCACTACTTTTGACTAAGGCCTATAGGGGTGATGGTGCACTACTTTTGACTAAGGCCTATAGGGGTGATGGTGCACTACTTTTGACTAAGGCCTATAGGGGTGATGGTGCACTACTTTTGACTAAGGCCTATAGGGGTGATGGTGCACTACTTTTGACTAAGGCCTATAGGGGTGATGGTGCACTACTTTTGACTAAGGCCTATAGGGGTGATGGTGCACTACTTTTGACTAAGGCCTATAGGGGTGATGGTGCACTACTTTTGACTAAGGCCTATAGGGGTGATGGTGCACTACTTTTGACTAAGGCCTATAGGGGTGATGGTGCACTACTTTTGACTAAGGCCTATAGGGGTGATGGTGCACTACTTTTGACTAAGGCCTATAGGGGTGATGGTGCACTACTTTTGACTAAGGCCCATAGGGTTGATGGTGCACTACTTTTGACCAGGTTCCATTTGGGAGCATTCCGAATGGCAGCATTCGGAAAAAAAATTCCGAATGGCAGCATTCGGAATTTTGGATGAAAAGTATGCCCAAATTAAACGGCCTGCTACTCAGGCCCAAAAGATATGATATGCATATAACTGGTAGATTTGGATACAAAACACTCTAAAGTTTCCAAATCTGTTAAAATAGTGTCTGTGAGTATAACAGAACTGATGTGTCAGGCAAAAACCTGAGAAAAATCCATTCAGGAAGTAGTTTTTTTGGGGGGTTTTGTAGTTTTCTATTCAATTTTCATGCGCAATCCCGAGAGAGTGCATTTCTTGTTTACCTTTTATATTGACGACATTATTGTCCTGTTGAAATATTATAGATCCTTTAGGCTAAAAACAACCTGAGGATTGAATATAAACATCGTTTGACATGTTTCTATGAACTTTACGGATACAATTTGGATTTTTTTGTCTGCCTGTTTTGACTGCCTGTTTTGACTGAAGAAAACGCGCAAACAAAACAGAGATTTTTGGATATAAAGAGACTTTATCGAAGAAAAAGAACATTTATTGGCCTCCCGGGTGGCGCAGTGGTTAAGGGCGCTGTACTGCAGCGCCAGCTGTGCCATCAGAGTCCTGGGTTCGCGCCCAGGCTCTGTCGTAACCGGCCGCGACCGGGAGGTCCGTGGGGCGACGTACAATTGGCCTTGCGTCGCCCGGGTTAGGGAGGGCTTGGTCGGTAGGGGTGTCCTTGTCTCATCGCGCACCAGCGACTCCTGTGGCGGGCTGGGCGCAGTGTACGCTAGCCAAGGTGGCCAGGTGCACGGTGTTTCCTCCGGCGCATTGGTGCGGCTGGCTTCCGGGTTGGATGTGCGCTGTGTTAAAGAAGCAGCGGCTTGGTTGGTTGTGTATCGGAGGACGCATGACTTTCAACCTTCGTCTCTCCCGAGCCCGTACGGGAGTTGTAGCGATGAGACAAGATAGTAGCTACTACAACAATTGGATACCACGAAATTGGAGAGAAAAAGGGGTAAAATTAAAAAAGAAAAGAAAAAAAAGAAAAAAAAAAGATAAATAACATTTATTGAGTAAATTAATGTCTTCTGAGTGCAACGATATGAAGATCATCAAGATATCTCCAGGTATTTCCGTTGTGCCCTTGAGCAAGGCACTAACCCCCTCAAGCTGCTCCAGGGGCACCACCGCATCTCCTACTAATGTGTAAGGGATTAATTGTATCTCTATTTATGAGTTTTGTAACTCTTCTGCTTGGCTGGTTACTGTTTGTAATGATTTGTCTGCTGGGCTATGTTCTCAAATAATCGTAAGGTATGTTTTCGCCGTAAAGCATTTTTTTTCAATCTGACACCGTGGTTGGAATTCACAAGAAGTTCATCTTTAAACCCATGTAAAATAGTTGTATCTTTTCTGAATTTTTATAATGAGTATTTCTGTATTTGAATTTGGCGCTCTGCAATCTCACTGGATGTTGACCAGATGCGTTCCACGTACCCTAGAGAGGTTAAGCGACACACACACATCGTTTGTCTCCAGTGATTTTTTGTTTTTATATTTGAACTTGTATTAATACATCTTTTTCCCTGTTTATTTTTCTCATCTTGTTTCAGTTTGCTGAGAAGTTCCAGGAAGTGAAGGAAGCAGCGAAGCTGGCCAGGGACAAGTCACAGGAGAAGATGGAGACATCGAGTAACAATTCCCAGGTAACATACGGGCACACACACACAGACACATGGTCACACACACACACACACGCATAATAACATGTGAAGAAGCGGTGAATTTTGCGCGCGCGCACACACACACACACACACACACACACACACACACACACACACACATTAGCAGTTACATCCAAGGCTGCACACACACACACACACACACACACGCATGTGCACAGATACATACAGTTGAAGTCGGAAGTTCACATACACTTAGGTTGGAGCCATTAAAACTTGTTCTTCAACCACTCCACAAATTTCTTGTTAACAGACTATAGTTTAGGCAAGTCAGTTAGGACATCTACATTGTGCATGAGTCATTTTTCCAACTATTGTTTACAGACATGATTTCAGACATACTGTATCACAATTCCAGTGGGTCAGAAGTTTACATACACTAAGTTGACTGTGCCTTTAAACAGCTTGATGTCATGACTTTAGAAGCTTCTGATTGGCTAATTGACATCATTTGAGTCAATTGGAGGTGTACCTGTGGATGTATTTCACGGCCTACCTTCTAACTCAGTGCCTCTTTGCTTGACATCAAGGCTGATCTCTTTTGATTTTCCCAAGACCTGTAGACCTCCACAAGTCTGGTTCATCTTTGGGAGCAATTTCCAAACGCCTGAAGGTACCACGTTCATATGTACAAACAATAGTAGGCAAGTATAAACACCATGAGACCACGCAGCTGTCATACCAATCAGGAAGGAGAAGCGTTCTGTCTCCTAGAGATGAAGGTACCTTGGTGCAAAAAGTGCAAATCAATCCCAGAACAGCAAAGGACCTTGTGAAGATGCTGGAGGAAACGGGTACAAAAGTATCTATATTCACAGTAAAACCTGAAAGGCCGCTCAGCAAGGAAGAAGCCACTGCTCCAAAACCGCCATAAAAAAGCCAGACTACGGTTTGCAACTGCACATGGGGACAAAGAATGTACTTTTTTAGAAATGTCCGCTGGCCTGATGAAACAAAAATATAACTGTTTGGCCATAATGACCATTGTTATGTTTGGAGGAACAAGAGGGATGCTTGCAACCCGAAGAACACATCCCAACCGTGAAGCACGGGGATGGCAGAATGTTGGGGGTGCTTTGCTGCAGGAGGGACTGGTGCACTTTACAAAATAGATGGCATCATGAGGGGGGACAATTATGTGGATGGACAATTATGTGGATATATTGAAGCAACATCTCAAGACATCAGTCAGGAAGTTAAATCTTGGTCGCAAGTGGGTCTTCCAAATGGACAATGACCTCAAGCATACTTCCAAAGTTGTGGAAAAATGGCTTAAGGACAACAAAGGCAAGGTATTGGAGTGGCCATCATAAAGCCCTGACCTCAGTCCCATAGAAAATGTGTGGGCAGAACTGAAAAAGCGTGCGCGAGCAAGGAGGCCTACAAACCTGACTCGGTTACACCAGCTCTGTCAGGAGGAATGGGCCAAAATTCACCCAACTTATTGTGGAAGGCTACCCGAAACGTTTGACCCAAGTTAAACCATTTAAAGGCAATGCTACCAAATACTAATTGAGTGTATATAAACTTCTGACCCACTGGGAATGTGATGAAAGTCATAAAAGCTGAAATAAAGCATTCTCTCTACTATTATTCTGACATTTCACATTCTTAAAATAAAGTGGTGATCCTAGCTGACCTAAGACAGACTAAGGTGTGTGTTATCTTCCGACTTCAACTGTACATACACACACTCAGTAATGAGTGACTAGGTGGAGTAAAATGATACTTGGTGTGTGGGGGTCAAAGGTGACCGGGAGTCACTTATCATCTGCCAGCCGCCAAACAGACACATAATCTACCCTGGGAGGCTGTAATGTGACGGGTCAGAGCTGTAAAAAGTCTGCTGGATTGTGTTACATCATCTCATCAACAGCCTGAGGACAGTATTCTGACTGTCAGTTCTGTTCTAATATGTACTCTCATTAGTATTCTAACATGTACTCTCATTAGTATTCTGACTGTCAGTTCTGTTCTAATATGTACTCTCATTAGTATTCTAACATGTACTCTCATTAGTATTCTGACGGTCAGTTCTATTCTAACATGTCATCTCATTAGTATTCTGACTGTCAGTTCTGTTCTAACATGTCCTCTCATTAGTATTCTGACTGCTAGTTCTATTCTAACATGTCCTCTCATTAGTATTCTAACATGTCATCTCATTAGTATTCTAACATGTCCTCTCATTAGTATTCTGACTGTCAGTTCTGTTCTAACATGTCCTCTCATTAGTATTCTGACTGTCAGTTCTGTTCTAACATGTCCTCTCATTAGTATTCTAACATGTCATCTCATTAGTATTCTAACATGTCCTCTCATTAGTATTCTGACTGTCAGTTCTATTCTAACATGTCCTCTCATTAGTATTCTGACTGTCAGTTCTGTTCTAACATGTCCTCTCATTAGTATTCTAACATGTCATCTCATTAGTATTCTGACTGTCAGTTCTATTCTAACATGTCCTCTCATTAGTATTCTGACTGCTAGTTCTATTCTAACATGTCCTCTCATTAGTATTCTAACATGTCATCTCATTAGTATTCTAACATGTCCTCTCATTAGTATTCTGACTGTCAGTTCTGTTCTAACATGTCATCTCATTAGTATTCTGACTGTCAGTTCTGTTCTAACATGTCATCTCATTAGTATTCTGACTGTCAGTTCTATTCTAACATGTCCTCTCATTAGTATTCTGACTACTAGTTCTATTCTAACATGTCCTCTCATTAGTATTCTAACATGTCATCTCATTAGTATTCTGACTGTCAGTTCTGTTCTAACATGTCATCTCATTAGTATTCTAACATGTCATCTCATTAGTATTCTAACATGTCATCTCATTAGTATTCTGACTGTCAGTTCTGTTCTAACATGTCATCTCATTAGTATTCTGACTGTCAGTTCTGTTCTAACATGTCATCTCATTAGTATTCTGACTGTCAGTTCTATTCTAACATGTCCTCTCATTAGTATTCTGACTGTCAGTTCTATTCTAACATGTCATCTCATTAGTATTCTAACATGTCCTCTCATTAGTATTCTGACTGTCAGTTCTGTTCTAACATGTCATCTTATTAGTATTCTAACATGTCATCTCATTAGTATTATAACATGTCATCTCATTAGTATTCTGACTGCCAGTTCTATTCTAACATGTCCTCTCATTAGTATTCTAACATGTCCTCTCATTAGTATTCTAACATGTCCTCTCATTAGTATTCTAACATGTCCTCTCATTAGTATTCCAACATGTGATCTCATTAGTATTCTAACATGTCCTCTCATTAGTATTCTAACATGTCCTCTCATTAGTGTTATAACATGTCCTCTCATTAGTATTCTGACTGTCAGTTCTATTCTAACATGTCATCTCATTAGTATTCTGACTGTCAGTTCTGTTCTAACATGTCATCTCATTAGTATTCTGACTGCCAGTTCTATTCTAACATGTCCTCTCATTAGTATTCTGACTGTCAGTTCTGTTCTAACATGTACTTTCATTAGTATTCTAACATGTCCTCTCATTAGTATTCTAACATGTCCTCTCATTAGTATTCTGACTGTCAGTTCTATTCTAACATGTCATCTCATTAGTATTCTGACTGTCAGTTCTGTTCTAACATGTCCTCTCATTAGTATTCTGACTGTCAGTTCTATTCTAACATGTCATCTCATTAGTATTCTGACTGTCAGTTCTGTTCTAACATGTCATCTCATTAGTATTCTGACTGTCAGTTCTGTTCTAACATGTCATCTCATTAGTATTCTGACTGTCAGTTCTGTTCTAACATGTCATCTCATTAGTATTCTGACTGTCAGTTCTGTTCTAACATGTCATCTCATTAGTATTCTGACTGTCAGTTCTGTTCTAACATGTCATCTCATTAGTGTTCTGTTCTAACATGTTATCTCATTAGTATTCTAACATGTCCTCTCATTAGTATTCTGACTATTTAAGCCCCTAAACTCCCTGGATATATGGGTTGAGGCCCAAATGGAACCCTATCCACTACGTTTGACCAGAGCCAATGACAACCGTAGCATGTGTTGTCTTTATGTGGTCTGACATCAGATGGTTTAATCCCGTTCATATTCAGAGGAAACTGGACTCTCTTACTGTCTGACATCAGATGGTTTAATCCCGTTCATATTCAGAGGAAACTGGACTCTCTTACTGTCTGACATCAGATGGTTTAATCCCGTTCATATTCAGAGGAAACTGGACTCTCTTACTGTCTGACATCAGATGGTTTAATCCCGTTCATATTCAGAGGAAACTGGACTCTCTTACTGTCTGACATCAGATGGTTTAATCCCGTTCATATTCAGAGGAAACTGGACTCTATTACGGTCTATTACTCTCCATTTATTAGATAAAGATTAATAGTTTTTTTTTTTCTTTTTAAATTTGCATAGATAATTATTTAATATGTGCTCTACTGGGCTGTAATGATAACATCTTCATTAATTAGCAGTAGTTGGTTGTTTTGGGATGTATAATCTCTCTTCGACAGAGCTACGTTAACATAACTGGTACCTTTAAGAATCTGTGGGGAAGGAATGGGAATGCGTGGGCTGACGAGCAGCAGTAGTTCCAGTGTTTGGGGTTTTTCCATCACTGGTTATTTGGACAAAATCGCATCTATCACATTTCTGAAGGGGCCATCCGGCCCCGTCATTTGTTGAGAGACGGTGGAGCTCCTCGTTCCAGCATCTCTTAATCCCCCTCAAATACGGAACCAGAAATGAATCCAGCAGCTGACCAATCACGTGAGACTTTAGTTCCGGGTTAACCGAGATGGTCCTATTCATTAATATATTGCTGGTTTACCTGATAAAACCCTGGCAACACAGAGAGAGGAGAGGATGTCTGTGTCCTAAATAACACCCTATTCCCTATATAGTGGTACTACTATAGACCAGAGCCCTATTCCCTATATAGTGGTACTACTATAGACCAGAGCCCTATTCCCTATATAGTGGTACTACTATAGACCAGAGTCCTATTCCCTATATAGTGGTACAACTATAGACCAGAGCCCTATTCCCTATATAGTGGTTCTACTATAGACCAGAGCCCTATTCCCTATATAGTGGTACTACTATAGACCAGGGCCCTATTCCCTATATAGTGGTACTACTATAGACCAGGGCCCTATTCCCTATATAGTGCACTACTATAGACCAGGGCACAACCCAATTGAACACTAATTGGAGATCTGGAGCGCTGCCCGAGACAGTGTTTTCTATCACCATCAACACCCTATTTTAAGACACTTCATGTTGGTGTTTCCGTTATTTTGGCGGTTACAATACGTGTCCCAAATGGCTCCCTTGGGACCTGGCAGGCTCCATTGGGGATTCAGAGGGTGATTTGAGAGGTGTTTTTCTAGCCTCTCACCCAGCCAGCCAGTCTTAGCCTGCCAGGTCTGCTCAGTACTCTCTGTTACTATTGACATGCCCCAAATGGCACCCTATTCCCCATAGACCCTGGTCTAAAGTAGTGCCCTATATAGGGAATAGGGTGCCATTTGGGATGTAGACTATAACTAAATGGTGTTTCAGAGCTGGTCAGTACTAACTAGCTGTTACTATAACTACATGGTGTTTCAGAGCTGCTCAGTACTAACTAGCTGTTACTATAACTACATGGTGTTTCAGAGCTGCTCAGTACTAACTAGCTGTTACTATCTGACTGTTACAATAACTACATGGTGTTTCAGAGCTGTTCAGTACTAACTAGCTGTTACTATCTGACTGTTACAATAACTACATGGTGTTTCAGAGCTGCTCAGTACTAACTAGCTGTTACTATAACTACATGGTGTTTCAGAGCTGGTCAGTACTAACTAGCTGTTACTATAACTACATGGTGTTTCAGAGCTGCTCAGTACTAACTAGCTGTTACTATCTGACTGTTACTATAACTACATGGTGTTTCAGAGCTGCTCAGTACTAACTAGCTGTTACTATCTGACTGTTACTATAACTACATGGTGTTTCAGAGCTGGTCAGTACTAACTAGCTGTTACTATAACTACATGGTGTTTCAGAGCTGCTCAGTACTAACTAGCTGTTACTATCTGACTGTTACTATAACTAAATGGTGTTTCAGAGCTGCTCAGTACTAACTAGCTGTTACTATAACTACATGGTGTTTCAGAGCTGCTCAGTACTAACTAGCTGTTACTATAACTACATGGTGTTTCAGAGCTGCTCAGTACTAACTAGCTGTTACTATAACTACATGGTGTTTCAGAGCTGCTCAGTACTAACTAGCTGTTACTATAACTACATGGTGTTTCAGAGCTGCTCAGTACTAACTAGCTGTTACTATAACTACATGGTGTTTCAGAGCTGCTCAGTACTAACTAGCTGTTACTATAACTACATGGTGTTTCAGAGCTGCTCAGTACTAACTAGCTGTTACTATAACTACATGGTGTTTCAGAGCTGCTCAGTACTAACTAGCTGTTACTATAACTACATGGTGTTTCAGAGCTGGTCAGTACTAACTAGCTGTTACTATAACTACATGGTGTTTCAGAGCTGCTCAGTACTAACTAGCTGTTACTATAACTACATGGTGTTTCAGAGCTGGTCAGTACTAACTAGCTGTTACTATAACTACATGGTGTTTCAGAGCTGGTCAGTACTAACTAGCTGTTACTATAACTACATGGTGTTTCAGAGCTGCTCAGTACTAACTAGCTGTTACTATAACTACATGGTGTTTCAGAGCTGCTCAGTACTAACTAGCTGTTACTATAACTACATGGTGTTTCAGAGCTGGTAAGTACTAACTAGCTGTTACTATCTGACTGTTACTATAACTACATGGTGTTTCAGAGCTGTTCAGTACTAACTAGCTGTTACTATCTGACTGTTACTATAACTACATGGTGTTTCAGAGCTGCTCAGTACTAACTAGCTGTTACTATAACTACATGGTGTTTCAGAGCTGGTCAGTACTAACTAGCTGTTACTATAACTACATGGTGTTTCAGAGCTGGTCAGTACTAACTAGCTGTTACTATAACTACATGGTGTTTCAGAGCTGTTCAGTACTAACTAGCTGTTACTATAACTACATGGTGTTTCAGAGCTGGTCAGTACTAACTAGCTGTTACTATAACTACATGGTGTTTCAGAGCTGTTCAGTACTAACTAGCTGTTACTATCTGACTGTTACTATAACTACATGGTGTTTCAGAGCTGTTCAGTACTAACTAGCTGTTACTATAACTACATGGTGTTTCAGAGCTGGTCAGTACTAACTAGCTGTTACTATAACTACATGGTGTTTCAGAGCTGGTCAGTACTAACTAGCTGTTACTATAACTACATGGTGTTTCAGAGCTGGTCAGTACTAACTAGCTGTTACTATAACTACATGGTGTTTCAGAGCTGGTCAGTACTAACTAGCTGTTACTATCTGACTGTTACTATAACTACATGGTGTTTCAGAGCTGGTCAGTACTAACTAGCTGTTACTATCTGACTGTTACAATAACTACATGGTGTTTCAGAGCTGGTCAGTACTAACTAGCTGTTACTATAACTACATGGTGTTTCAGAGCTGGTCAGTACTAAATAGCTGTTACTATAACTACATGGTGTTTCAGAGCTGGTCAGTACTAACTAGCTGTTACTATAACTACATGGTGTTTCAGAGCTGTTCAGTACTAACTAGCTGTTACTATAACTACATGGTGTTTCAGAGCTGGTCAGTACTAACTAGCTGTTACTATAACTACATGGTGTTTCAGAGCTGGTCAGTACTAACTAGCTGTTACTATAACTACATGGTGTTTCAGAGCTGTTCAGTACTAACTAGCTGTTACTATAACTACATGGTGTTTCAGAGCTGGTCAGTACTAACTAGCTGTTACTATAACTACATGGTGTTTCAGAGCTGGTCAGTACTAACTAGCTGTTACTATAACTACATGGTGTTTCAGAGCTGGTCAGTACTAACTAGCTGTTACTATAACTACATGGTGTTTCAGAGCTGGTCAGTACTAACTAGCTGTTACTATAACTACATGGTGTTTCAGAGCTGGTCAGTACTAACTAGCTGTTACTATAACTACATGGTGTTTCAGAGCTGGTGAGTACTAACTAGCTGTTACTATAACTACATGGTGTTTCAGAGCTGGTCAGTACTAACTAGCTGTTACTATCTGACTGTTACTATAACTACATGGTGTTTCAGAGCTGTTCAGTACTAACTAGCTGTTACTATCTGACTGTTACTATAACTACATGGTGTTTCAGAGCTGGTCAGTACTAACTAGCTGTTACTATAACTACATGGTGTTTCAGAGCTGTTCAGTACTAACTAGCTGTTACTATAACTACATGGTGTTTCAGAGCTGGTCAGTACTAACTAGCTGTTACTATCTGACTGTTACTATAACTACATGGTGTTTCAGAGCTGGTCAGTACTAACTAGCTGTTACTATCTGACTGTTACTATAACTACATGGTGTTTCAGAGCTGGTCAGTACTAACTAGCTGTTACTATCTGACTGTTTAACTACAGATGGCAGGAGTCTGACTCAGCTCTATGAAGCAGAATCATCCTCCTGTTTCTGACATGATAAATTATCCTCGTCCTCCCCCTCCTCCAGGAGTCGGGTCGTGAGACTCCCTCGTCCACCCAGGCCTCCAGCATCAACGGGACGGATGATGAGAAGATCTCCCACGGAGGACCGGAGACCGCAGCGCTGATGAGCGAGAATGACAAACTCAAGACCACTGTGGAACAGAGGTAAGGAGGGAGGGGGTGAGGTAAGGAGGGAGGGGAGAGGTAAGGAGGGAGGGGTAGGGGGAGAGGTCAGGAGGGAGAGGGAGAAGTAAGGAGGGAGAGGTAAGGAGGGAGGGGGAGAAGTAAAGGGAGAGGGGTAAAGGGAGAGGTAAGGAGGGAGGGGGAGGGGGAGAGGTAAGGAGGGAGGGGGGAGGTAAGGAGGGAGGGGGACGGGAGAGGTAAGGAGGGAGGGGGAGGGGGAGAGGTATGGAGGGAGAGGTATGGGGGAGATAACAACAGACTCAAGACCACCGTGGAAAAGAGGTCAGAGGGGGAGGGGTAAGGGGAGAGGGGTAGGGGGAGAGGTCAGGAGGGAGAGGGAGAGGTAAGGAGGGAGGGGGAGAGTGAGAGGTAAGGAGGGAGGGGGAGAGGGAGAGGTAGGGGAGAGGTAAGGAGGGAGGGGTAAGGGGAGAGGGGGAGGGGTAAGGGGAGAGGGGTAGGGGGAGAGGTAAGGAGGGAGGGGGAGAGGTAAGGAGGGAGGGGTAGGGGGAGAGGTCAGGAGGGAGAGGGAGAAGTAAGGAGGGAGCGGTAAGGAGGGAGGGGGAGAGGTAAAGGGAGAGGGGTAAAGGGAGAGGTAAGGAGGGAGGGGGAGAGGTAAGGAGGGAGGGGGGGAGGGGGAGAGGTAAGGAGGGAGGGGGAGAGGTAAGGAGGGAGGGGAAGGGGGAGAGGTAAGGAGGGAGGGGTAGAGGGAGAGGTAAGGAGGGAGGGGGAGAGGGAGAGGTAGGGGGAGAGGGAGGGAGGGGTAAGGGGAGAGGGGGAGGGGTAAGGGGAGAGGGGTAGGGGGAGAGGTCAGGGGAGAGGGGTAGGGAGGGTAAGGAGGGAGGGTGAGAGGAAGGGGGAGAGGTAAGGAGGGAGGGGGAGAGGTAGGGGAGGGGTAAGGGGAGAGGGGTAGGGGGAGAGGTAAGGAGGGAGGGGGAGAGGTAAGGAGGGAGGGGGAGGGGGAGAGGTAAGGAGGGAGGGGGAGAGGTAAGAGATGAAAGGTATCAGTCCATGGACTACAGTCTGCTGAGAGCAGTGAAGAAAGATTGTGTTCAGTAAACCAACTGCCAGGGATCTGACACACCATGTTGTAGAATGTGGTGGTACGGGTTTGTCTGCATTCGTTAGTATGGAGCTAGATTTACCCCAACCAACCAGCCATGCACACTGAAAGAACCAGTCATGCACACTGACAGAACCAGTCATGCACACTGACAGAACCAGCCATGCACACTGACAGAACCAGCCATGCACACTGAAAGAACCAGCCATGCACACACTGAAAGAACCAGCCATGCACTCTGAAAGAACCAGCCATGCACACACTGAAAGAACCAGCCATGCACACTCTGAAAGAACCAGCCATGCACACTCTGAAAGAACCAGCCATGCACACTCTGAAAGAACCAGCCATGCACACACTGAAAGAACCAGCCATGCACACTCTGAAAGAATCAGCCATGCACACACTGAAAGAACCAGCCATGCACACTCTGAAAGAACCAGCCATGCACACACTGAAAGAACCAGCCATGCACACTCTGAAAGAACCAGCCATGCACACTCTGAAAGAACCAGCCATGCACACTGAAAGAACCAGCCATGCACACTGAAAGAACCAGCCATGCACACTGAAAGAACCAGCCATGCACACTGAAAGAACCAGCCATGCACTCTGAAAGAACCAGCCATGCACTCTGAAAGAACCAGCCATGCACACTCTGAAAGAACCAGCCATGCACACTCGGAAAGAACCAGCCATGCACACACTGAAAGAACCAGCCATGCACACTCTGAAAGAACCAGCCATGCACACTCTGAAAGAACCAGCCATGCACACTGAAAGAACCAGCCATGCACACTCTGAAAGAACCAGCCATGCACACTCTGAAAGAACACTCTGAAAGAACCAGCCATGCACACTCTGAAAGAACCAGCCATGCACACTGAAAGAACCAGCCATGCACACTCTGAAAGAACCAGCCATGCACACTCTGAAAGAACCAGCCATGCACACTCTGAAAGAACCAGCCATGCACACTGAAAGAACCAGCCATGCACACTCTGAAAGAACCAGCCATGCACACTGAAAGAACCAGCCATGCACACTCTGAAAGAACCAGCCATGCACACTGAAAGAACCAGCCATGCACACTCTGAAAGAACCAGCCATGCACACTCTAAAAGAACCAGCCATGCACACTCTGAAAGAACCAGCCATGCACACTCTGAAAGAACCAGCCATGCACACTCTGAAAGAACCAGCCATGCACACTCTGAAAGAACCAGCCATGCACTCTGAAAGAACCAGCCATGCACACTCTGAAATAACCAGCCATGCACACACTGAAAGAACCAGCCATGCACACACTGAAAGAACCAGCAATGCACACTCTGAAAGAACCAGCCATGCACACACTGAAAGAACCAGCCATGCACACACTGAAAGAACCAGCCATGCACTCTGAAAGAACCAGCCATGCACACTCTGAAAGAACCAGTCATGCACTCTGAAAGAACCAGTCATGCACTCTGAAAGAACCAGCCATGCACACTCTGAAAGAACCAGCCATGCACACTCTGAAAGAACCAGCCATGCACACTGAAAGAACCAGCCATGCACTCTGAAAGAACCAGCCATGCACACTCTGAAAGAACCAGCCATGCACTCTGAAAGAACCAGCCATGCACTCTGAAAGAACCAGCCATGCACACTCTGAAAGAACCAGCCATGCACACTCTGAAAGAACCAGCCATGCACACACTGAAAGAACCAGCCATGCACACTCTGAAAGAACCAGCCATACACACTCTGAAAGAACCAGCCATGCACACTGAAAGAACCAGCCATGCACACTCTGAAAGAACCATGTGACTTCTTTATATGCATATTGGTAGGTTTTGACCCTAAATTACTTTGAAAACATTAATCTATCTCTCCTCCCACTCTCTCTCTCTCCCTCTCTTCTCTTCTCCCTCCCTCTCCATCTCTCTCTTCTCCCTCTCTCTTCTCGATCTCTCTCTTTCTTCTCTTTCTCTCTCTCCTCTCTCTCTCTCTCTCCTCTTCTCTCTCTTCTCCCTCTCTCTTCTCCCTCTCTCTCTTTCTTCTCTTTCTCTCTCTCTCTTCTCTTCTCTCTCTCTTCTCTTTCTCTCTCTCTCCCCCCAGTAACACCAATGCTAAGAAGTTGGAGACAGAACTCCAGACTCTACGGGACAGTAATGCTCGGCTGGTAGACGCGCTAACGGAGTCCTCCGCTAACGTAGAGATCTGGAAGAAACAACTCAACACCTGCAAGGAGGAGAGCGACACGCTGAGGGAAAAGGTACTATAGAGGAGCCTACGTAGAGCTGTCTATATAGACACTATAGAGGAACCTACTAAGAGCTGTCTATATAGACACTATAGAGGACCCTACGTAGAGCTGTCTATATAGACACTATAGAGGACCCTACGTAGAGCTGTCTATATAGACACTATAGAGGACCCTACTTAGAGCTATCTACATAGACACTATAGAGGACCCTACGTAGAGCTGTCTATATAGACACTATAGAGGAGCCTACGTAGAGCTGTCTATATAGACACTATAGAGGACCCTACGTAGAGCTGTCTATATAGACACTATAAAGGACCCTACGTAGAGCTGTCTATATAGACACTATAGAGGACCCTACGTAGAGCTGTCTATATAGGGACACTATAGAGGACCCTACGTAGAGCTGTCTATATAGACACTATAGAGGACTCTACGTAGAACTGTCTATATAGGGACACTATAGAGGACTCTACATAGAGACTATAGAGGACCCTACATAGACTATATAGAGAACCCTACATAGAGCTATCTATAGACACTGTAGAGGACCCTACATGGAGCTATCTATAGACACTATAGAGGACCCTACATAGAGCTATCTACATAGACACACTATAGAGGACCCTACATAGAGCTATCTATATATAGACACTATAGAGGACCCTACATAGAGCTATCTACATAGACACACTATAGAGGACCCTACATAGAGCTATCTATATATAGACACTATAGAGGACCCTACATAGCTCTATCTACATAGCTCTATGTAGGGTCCTCTATAGTGTGTCTATGTAGATAGCTCTATGTAGGGTCCTCTATAGTGTCTATCTACATAGACACACTATAGAGGACCCTACATAGAGCTATCTACATAGTCACACTATAGAGGACCCTACATAGAGCTATTTATATAGCTGTCTAGAGACAAATTGTAGTAAGGGGTTGAGAACCATGAGCCTCCCAGGTTTTGTATTGAAGTCAATGTAGCCAGAGGAGGATAGAAGCTAGCTGTCCTCCGGCTACACCATGGTGCTACTCTACAGAGTGCTGTTGAGACTACTGTAGAAAATGGTGTATTTTAATCAGTTATTTGGTGACCTGAATATATTTACTATTATTTATATTTACTTTTATCTAAAAAGGATAATGTTTTGTAATGTTTTACTCATTTTATTTGTATGAAATTCACTGAGTGGGATGAGGAGCCTCCACTGATATACACATCAATCCAGAAAATGATCCTGCTGATATCAGGGGAGGGTTCTAAGAGTTCCTAACAAGGGTCTCTCCTCCTGCTCCTCTCTCTCCTCCTGCTCCTCTCTCTCCTCCTGCTCCTCTCTCTCCTCCTACTCCTCTCGCTCCTCCTGCTCCTCCTCCTCCTCTCTCCACCACTTGCTCCTCTCTCTCCTCCTACTCCTCCTCCTCCTCCTCTCTCTCCTCCTCCTCCTCTCTCCACCACTTGCTCCTCTCTCTCCTCCTGCTCCTCTCTCCTCCTACTCTCTCTCTCTGCTCCTCCTCCTCCTCTCTCTCCTCCTCCTCCTCTCTCCACCACTTGCTCCTCTCTCTCCTCCTGCTCCTCTCTCTTCTTGCTCCTCTCTCTCCTCCTCCTCCGCTCTCCTCCTGCTCTATATCTCTCTCTCCTGTAGATAGCAGAGTTGGAGTCTCAGTGTGAAAAGGCCAACGTGGAGAAGGAGAGGAACTCTAAGCTGACTGTACGAGTTCAGGAGCTGGAGACGGAGCTGCAGGACAAGGAACAGGTGGACACACACACACACACAGGATCACTTATGCGCTCACACACACAAAACTCCTACAGACACACACACAGTCTCATATGACTAGCCTGTAGTTTTGCTGACAGACTATATGCAAATATAACCCCATTATCCCTAAGGGACATGTTATCTCTCTCTCTCCCCTCTGCCTGTCTCTCTCCCCCTCTGCCTGTCTCTCTCCCCCTCTACCTGTCTCTGTCCCCCTCTGCCTGTCTCTCTCCCCCTCTACCTGTCTCTTTCCCCCTCTACCTCTCCCCCCTCTCTCTCTCCCTCTCTACCTATCTATTTCCCACTCTCTCTCTCCACCCCTCCTCTGTCTCTTTCCCCCTCTACCTGTCTCTCTCCCCCTCTACCTGTCTCTTTCCCCCTCTACCTGTCTCTCTCCCCCCTCTCTCTCTCCCCCTCTACCTGTCTCTTTCCCCCTCTACCTCTCTCCCCCTCTCTCTCCCCCTCTACCTGTCTCTTTCCCCCTCTACCTGTCTCTTTCCCCCTCTACCTGTCTCTTTCCCACTCTCTCACTCTCCCTCTCTACTTGTCTCTCTCCCCTCTCTACCTGTCTCTCTCCCCCTCTACCTGTCTCTCTCCCCCTCTACCTGTCTCTTTCCCCCTCTACCTGTCTCTCCCCCTCTACATGTCTCTTTCCCCATCTACCTGTCTCTCCCTCTCTACCTATCTCTTTCCCACTCTCTCTCTCCCCCTCTCTCTCCACCCCTCCTCTCTACCTTTCTCTGTCCCTAAGGAGGGGATTATTATCCAATAGAAGGTGGATATTGTTGTGGGACCTTTGATGTCAGAACAATTATCTGCTTAAGTATTACTCTCTCTCTTCCTCCGCTCTCTCTCTCTCAGCTCTCAGCTCTCTCTCTCTCTCAGCTCTCAGCTCTCTCGCTCTCTCAGCTCGCTCAGCTCTCTCTCAGCTCTCTCTCAGCTCTCTCTCTCTCTCAGCTGTCTCTCTCTCTCTCCCTCAGCTCTCTCTCAGCTCTCTCTCAGCTCTCTCTCAGCTCTCTCTCAGCTCTCTCTCAGCTCTCAAATCAATTTCAGTTCAAAGGAATTTATTGGCATGAGAAACATTTCCATTTCCACAGCATGTGAAATAAACTCTCTCTCTCCTCTCTCTCTCTCCTCTCTCTGTGTGTAATGTCACATCAATACCAAGTATCCATCAGTTTATAGGTCTTCTTCTTGTTGAAGAACACTCAGAGAAAAGGGGGAAAAATGTGTATTATTCCTAATATTTCCTGCGTATAGAAAATGTCTCTGGTAGTGTCAGCTCTGACTCTATACCCGGTGTTATATCAGACCATGTTAATAATGTTACTGTAGTCAGTCTAAATTATACCAGGAACCCCAGGCACTGGGTCTGACTCTATACCCGGTCATTCTACATGATACCAGGAACCCCAGGCACTGGGTCTGACTCTATACCCGGTCATTCTACATGATACCAGGAACCCCAGGCACTGGGTCTGACTCTATACCTGGTGTTATATCAGACCATGTTAATGTTACTGTAGTCATTCTAAATGATACCAGGAGCCCCAGGCACTGGGTCTGACTCTATACCCGGTCATTCTACATGATAAAAGGAACCCCAGGCACTGGGTCTGACTCTATACCCGGTCATTCTAAATGATACCAGGAACCCCCAGGCACTGGGTCTGACTCTATACCCGGTCATTCTAAATGATACCAGGAACCCCAGGCACTGGGTCTGACTCTATACCCGGTCATTCTAAATGATACCAGGAACCCCAGGCACTGGGTCTGACTCTATACCCGGTCATTCTACATGATACCAGGAACCCCAGGCACTGGGTCTGACCCTATACCCGGTCGTGTTATATCAGACCATGTTAATAATGTTACTGTAGTCATTCTACATGATACCAGGAACCCCAGGCACTGGGTCTGACTCTATACCTTGTCATTCTAAATGATACCAGGAACCCCAGGCACTGGGTCTGACTCTATACCCGGTCATTCTACATGATACCAGGAACCCCAGGCACTGGGTCTGACTCTATACCCGGTCATTCTACATGATACCAGGAACCTCAGGCACTGGGTCTGACTCTATACCCGGTCGTGTTATATCAGACCATGTTAACAATGTTACTGTAGTCATTCTACATGATACCAGGAACCCCAGGCACTGGGTCTGACTCAATACCCGGTCATTCTAAATGATACCAGGAACCCCAGGCACTGGGTCTGACTCTATACCCGGTCATTCTAAATGATACCAGGAACCCCAGGCACTGGGTCCAACTCTATACCCGGTCATTCTGCATGATACCAGGAACCCCAGGCACTGGGTCCGACTCTATACCCGGTCATTCTACATGATACCAGGAACCCCAGGCAATGGGTCTGACTCTATACCCGGTCATTCTACATGATACCAGGAACCCCAGGCACTGGGTCTGACTTTATACCTGGTGTTATATCAGACCATGTTAATGTTATTGTAGTCATTCTAAATGATACCAGGAACCCCAGGCACTGGGTCTGACTCTATACCCGGTCATTCTACATGATAAAAGGAACCCCAGGCACTGGGTCTGACTCTATACCCGGTCATTCTAAATGATACATGGAACCCCAGGCACTGGGTCTGACTCTATACCCAGTCATTCTAAATGATACCAGGAACCCCAGGCACTGGGTCTGACTCTATACCTGGTCATTCTAAATGATACCAGGAACCCCAGGCACTGGGTCTGACTCTATACCCGGTCATTCTACATGATACCAGGAACCCCAGGCACTGGGTCTGACTCTATACCCGGTCATTCTAAATGATACCAGGAACCCCAGGCACTGGGTCTGCCAGTAACATCGTCCCCATGTCACTTCTGACCAGCTGCCAAGCAACTGCGGCCCCAAGATGGCTGGTTTCTACGCACCCTGACAGTCATTCCAGTTCGTCCCAATGGGGCTTTGAGCCGGCATGGCCGCGGTGATGGATCAATACTGATTCTGCCTGCAGACACATTTCATTAGCTGGAACCATGTTTCCATCCACAGTTATGCCAGTAAAGAGTCACACTGTATATAAAACGCTGTGATGGAAATAGGACCTTTGGGGAACGATTGTATAAATGCAGACAAATCATTTGTTCATTGGATCTTTTAGGTGGGATCTTTCTGTGTCTATAAAATGATTGGAGGTGGAAACGCCTTTATAGAATAACCATCAGAATAACCATCAGAATAACCATCAGAATAACCATCAGAATAACCATCATAATAAAATAATAACCATCAGAATAACCATCAGAATAACCATCATAATAACCATCAGAATAACCATCAGAATAATAATAACCATCAGAATAACCATCAGAATAACCATCAGAATAACCATCAGAATAATAATAACCATCAGAATAACCATCATAATAAAATAATAACCATCAGAATAACCATCAGAATAACCATCAGAATAACCATCCGAATAACCATCCGAATAACCATCATAATAACCATCATAATAACCATCAGAATAATAATAACCATCAGAATAACCATCAGAATAACCATCAGAATAACCATCATAATAACCATCAGAATAATAATAACCATCATAATAACCATCAGAATAACCATCAGAATAACCATCATAATAACCATCATAATAACCATCAGAATAAAATAATAACCATCAGAATAACCATCAGAATAACCATCATAATAACCATCAGAATAACCATCAGAATAATAATAACCATCAGAATAACCATCATAATAACCATCATAATAACCATCATAATAACCATCAGAATAAAATAATAACCATCAGAATAACCATCAGAATAACCATCATAATAACCATCAGAATAACCATCAGAATAATAATAACCATCAGAATAACCATCATAATAAGCATCAGAATAACCATCAGAATAACCATCAGAATAACCATCAGAATAATAATAACCATCAGAATAACCATCAGAATAACCATCATAATAACCATCATAATAACCATCAGAATAACCATCAGAATAATAACCATCAGAATAACCATCAGAATAATAATAACCATCAGAATAATAATAACCATCAGAATAACCATCATAATAAGCATCAGAATAACCATCAGAATAACCATAATAATAATAACCATCAGAATAACCATCAGAATAACCATCAGAATAACCATCAGAATAACCATAATAATAATAACCATCAGAATAACCATCAGAATAACCATAATAATAATAACCATCAGAATAACCATAATAATAATAACCATCATAATAACCATCAGAATAAAATAATAACCATCATTTTGAAGTAAACTTGGGAGTCTCACGCCGCGATATGGTGTGTGGTCCTCCCACTACGACCCGGGAAACGGCACAGTTTATTAGGCTACAGATTAAATGACTTCACAGTTTACTAGACTACAGATTAAATGACTTCACAGTTTACTAGACTACAGATTAAATTACTTCACAGTTTATTAGACTACAGATTAAATGACTTCACAGTTTATTGGGCTACAGATTAAATGACTTCACAGTTTATTGGGCTACAGATTAAATGACTTCACAGTTTACTAGACTACAGATTAAATGACTTCACAGTTTATTAGACTACAGATTAAATGACTTCACAGTTTATTGGGCTACAGATTAAATGACTTTACAGTTTACTAGACTACAGATTAAATGACTTCACAGTTTACTAGACTACAGATTAAATGACTTCACAGTTTACTAGACTACAGATTAAATGACTTCACAGTTTATTAGACTACAGATTAAATGACTTCACAGTTTATTGGGCTACAGATTAAATGACTTCACAGTTTACTAGACTACAGATTAAATGACTTCACAGTTTATTAGGCTACAGATTAAATGACTTCACAGTTTACTAGACTACAGATTAAATGACTTCACAGTTTATTAGGCTACAGATTAAATGACTTCACAGTTTACTAGGCTACAGATTAAATGACTTGCAGCATGATGAATTTCACAGGTTGGTGACAGTAGACAGTGATGGTTCTTTCCAATAAGTATTGAGGGTGAGATGATGGTTGATGCTTAGTCATTGCAGTTTCACAAATAAAAAATATTCTGTCTCTTCTCCATAATAACGTCATCATGTAGACTAGCCTCCCTGTATCTGCCTGCTATTGGCTGCGACATGAGCTGGAGAACGCAACACTTTTTTATTCGGCACATGGAAATGTTTAGGTTGCACTACGTCATCACGCACTGATCTTTATCGGCACCAAGTCAGTTTGCTGGGAAAAATGTGCATATTTTCATTATTAATGTTCTCATGAAAACATGTCACCAAATGGATGGAAACTGCTCTTTCTACCCCCCCCCCCCTCCCCCAGACCTGTCTGGTTTCTCTCCCCCTCCCTGCCCCGGATCCCTCTAATCTCCCACTCTAGAGCTGATGGTCTGTCTGGTTTCTGTCTCTTGGTCACTCCCTCTCTTGTTCTTGCTCTTTCTCTCCACCCTACTCTCTCTCTCTCTCTCTTCCTCTCTCTCTCTCTCTCTCTCTCTCCACCCTACTCTCTCTCTCTCTCTCTCTCTCTCTCTCCACCCTACTCTCTATCTCTCTCTCTCTCTCGCTCTGTCTCCCTCCCTCTTGCTCTCTCTGTATGTCTCTGTCTCTCTGTCTCCCTCCCTCTTGCTCTCTCTCTCTCTCTCTCTCTCTCTCTCTCTCTCTCTCTCTCTTCAAAATCAAATCAAATGTATTTATATAGCCCTTCGTACATCAGCTGATATCTCAAAGTGCTGTACAGAAACCCAGCCTAAAACCCCAAACAGCAAGCAATGCAGGTGTAGAAGCACGGTGGCTAGGAAAAACTCCCTAGAAAGGCCAAAACCTAGAGAGGAACCAGGCTATGTGGGGTGGCCAGTCCTCTTCTGGCTGTGCCGGGTGGAGATTATAACAGAACATGGCCATGCTCTCTCCCTCTGTCTCCCCCTCTCTCTCCCTCAGCATGTTTCCCTGACATGCTCTAGACAGGGGGTTTATTCAGCCGTGTGTGTGACTATTAGAAACCTATTGGTTTGGGCAGTGAATCACCCTGACAAAGACTTTAAAGCTGAAACCAGTTTTGATTTACACCTTGGATTTACTTCCTTCTGTTGATCCTGTTTTCATCATCATTTCATGAACCCTGGTTGAACTGAGAGGTACAGCGAATGACAGAGAGACGGCGACGGAGCCTGTCTGATACACACACACACACACACACACACACACACACACACACACACACACACACACACACACACACACACACACACACAC
Organism: Oncorhynchus clarkii lewisi; assembly: GCF_045791955.1. Lineage (NCBI taxonomy): Eukaryota > Metazoa > Chordata > Actinopteri > Salmoniformes > Salmonidae > Oncorhynchus > Oncorhynchus clarkii. Next base: position 77,819 of record NW_027261028.1, read on the forward strand.
ACACACACACACACACACACACACACAGCCCAGGTGCTTTTGCTGTAATTGGGTCCTTTCCTCTGTGTCCTGCTGGGTCAGATGAACAGTCTGACAGATCAGACTCCTGCTAAGTGGTCTCCTCTCTCTCTCTCTCTCTGAATGGAGAGATGATTATGCTAACCAGGAGTGGCTGTGATGATGTCTCTAGGGTGGTGTAGTTCCTCTCTCTCTCTGAATGGAGAGATGATTATGCTAACCAGGAGTGGCTGTGATGATGTCTCTAGGGTGGTGTAGTTCCTCTCTCTCTCTCTGAATGGAGAGATGATTATGCTAACCAGGAGTGGCTGTGATGATGTCTCTAGGGTGGTGTAGTTCTTCTCTCTCTCTCTCTCTCTCTGAATGGAGAGATGATTATGCTAACCAGGAGTGGCTGTGATGATGTCTCTAGGGTGGTGTAGTTCCTCTCTCTCTCTCTGACTGGAGAGATGATTATGCTAACCAGGAGTGGCTGTGATGATGTCTCTAGGGTGGTGTAGTTCCTCTCTCTCTCTCTCTCTCTGAATGGAGAGATGATTATGCTAACCAGGAGTGGCTGTGATGATGTCTCTAGGGTGGTGTAGTTCCTCTCTCTCTCTCTCTCTCTCTGAATGGAGAGATGATTATGCTAACCAGGAGTGGCTGTGATGATGTCTCTAGGGTGGTGTAGTTCCTCTCTCTCTCTCTCTCTCTCTGAATGGAGAGATGATTATGCTAACCAGGAGTGGCTGTGATGATGTCTCTAGGGTGGTGTACATCCTCTCTCTCTCTCTGAATGGAGAGATGATTATGCTAACCAGGAGTGGCTGTGATGATGTCTCTAGGGTGGTGTAGTTTCTCTCTCTCTCTCTGAATGGAGAGATGATTATGCTAACCAGGAGTGGCTGTGATGATGTCTCTAGGGTGGTGTAGTTCCTCTCTCTCTCTCTGAATGGAGAGATGATTATGCTAACCAGGAGTGGCTGTGATGATGGCTCTAGGGTGGTGTAGTTCCTCTCTCTCTCTCTCTCTCTGAATGGAGAGATGATTATGCTAACCAGGAGTGGCTGTGATGATGTCTCTAGGGTGGTGTAGGTCCTCTCTCTCTCTCTCTCTGAATGGAGAGATGATTATGCTAACCAGGAGTGGCTGTGATGATGTCTCTAGGGTGGTGTAGTTCCTCTCTCTCTCTCTCTGAATGGAGAGATGATTATGCTAACCGGGAGTGGCTGTGATGATGTCTCTAGGGTGGTGTAGGTCCTCTCTCTTTCTCTCTCTGAATGGAGAGATGATTATGCTAACCAGGAGTGGCTGTGAATATGTCTCTAGGGTGGTGTCGTTCCTCTCTCTCTCTCTCTCTCTGAATGGAGAGATGATTATGCTAACCAGGATTGGCTGTGATGATGTCTCTAGGGTGGTGTCGTTCTCTCTCTCTCTCTCTGAATGGAGAGATGATTATGCTAACCAGGAGTGGCTGTGATGATGTCTCTAGGGTGGTGTAGTTCCTCTCTCTCTCTCTCTCTCTCTCTCTCTCTCTCTCTCTCTCTCTCTGAATGGAGAGATGATTATGCTAACCAGGAGTGGCTGTGATGATGTCTCTAGGGTGGTGTAGTACCTCTCTCTCTCTCTCTCTCTCTCTGAATGGAGAGATGATTATGCTAACCAGGAGTGGCTGTAATGATGTCTCTAGGGTGGTGTAGTTCCTCTCTCTCTCTCTCTCTCTCTCTCTCTCTGAATGGAGAGATGATTATGCTAACCAGGAGTGGCTGTGATGATGTCTCTAGGGTGGTGTAGTACCTCTCTCTCTCTCTCTCTCTCTCTCTCTGAATGGAGAGATGATTATGCTAACCAGGAGTGGCTGTGATGATGTCTCTAGGGTGGTGTCGTTTCTCTCTCTCTCTCTGAATGCAGAGATGATTATGCTAACCAGGAGTGGCTGTGATGATGTCTCTAGGGTGGTGTAGTTCCTCTCTCTCTCTCTCTCTGAATGGAGAAATGATTATGCTAACCAGGAGTGGCTGTGATGATGTCTCTAGGGTGGTGTAGTTCCTCTCTCTCTCTCTCTCTCTGAATGGAGAGATGATTATGCTAACCAGGAGTGGCTGTGATGATGTCTCTAGGGTGGTGTAGGTCCTCGCTCTCTCTCTCTCTGAATGGAGAGATGATTATGCTAACCAGGAGTGGCTGTGATGATGTCTCTAGGGTGGTGTAGTTCCTCTCTCTCTCTCTCTGAATGGAGAGATGATTATGCTAACCGGGAGTGGCTGTGATGATGTCTCTAGGGTGGTGTAGGTCCTCTCTCTTTCTCTCTCTGAATGGAGAGATGATTATGCTAACCAGGAGTGGCTGTGAAGATGTCTCTAGGGTGGTGTCGTTCCTCTCTCTCTCTCTCTCTCTGAATGGAGAGATGATTATGCTAACCAGGATTGGCTGTGATGATGTCTCTAGGGTGGTGTCGTTCCTCTCTCTCTCTCTCTGAATGGAGAGATGATTATGCTAACCAGGAGTGGCTGTGATGATGTCTCTAGGGTGGTGTAGTTCCTCTCTCTCTCTCTCTCTCTCTCTCTCTCTCTCTCTCTCTCTCTGAATGGAGAGATGATTATGCTAACCAGGAGTGGCTGTGATGATGTCTCTAGGGTGGTGTAGTACCTCTCTCTCTCTCTCTCTCTCTCTCTGAATGGAGAGATGATTATGCTAACCAGGAGTGGCTGTAATGATGTCTCTAGGGTGGTGTAGTTCCTCTCTCTCTCTCTCTCTCTCTCTCTCTGAATGGAGAGATGATTATGCTAACCAGGAGTGGCTGTGATGATGTCTCTAGGGTGGTGTAGTACCTCTCTCTCTCTCTCTCTCTCTCTCTGAATGGAGAGATGATTATGCTAACCAGGAGTGGCTGTGATGATGTCTCTAGGGTGGTGTCGTTTCTCTCTCTCTGAATGCAGAGATGATTATGCTAACCAGGAGTGGCTGTGATGATGTCTCTAGGGTGGTGTAGTTCCTCTCTATCTCTCTCTCTGAATGGAGAAATGATTATGCTAACCAGGAGTGGCTGTAATGATGTCTCTAGGGTGGTGTAGTCTCTCTCTCTCTCTCTCTCTCTCTCTCTCTCTGAATGGAGAGATGATTATGCTAACCAGGAGTGGCTGTGATGATGTCTCTAGGGTGGTGTCGTTTCTCTCTCTCTGAATGCAGAGATGATTATGCTAACCAGGAGTGGCTGTGATGATGTCTCTAGGGTGGTGTAGTTCCTCTCTCTCTCTCTCTCTGAATGGAGAAATGATTATGCTAACCAGGAGTGGCTGTAATGATGTCTCTAGGGTGGTGTAGTCTAGGGTGGTGTCTCTCTCTCTCTCTCTCTCTCTCTCTCTCTCTCTCTCTCTCTCTCTCTCTCTCTCTCTCTCTCTCTCTCTCTCTCTCTCTCTCTCTCTCTCTCTCTCTCTCTCTCTCTCTCGCTGAATGGAGAGATGATTAACCAGGAGTGGCTGTGATGATGTCTCTAGGGTGGTGTAGTTCCTCTCTCTATCTCTCAATCTTCACAGCTAGTTTAGAAGCATCATGATAGTCTGTAATCTTCACGGCTAGTTTAGAAGCATCACACTTCTGTAATCTATAATTTAGCCCAAACAACTACCCCTTCCCCTACTGTATTTATTTATTTTGATCCTTTGCACCCCAGTATTTCTATCTCTACTTTGCACATTCTTCCACTGCAAATCTACCATTCCAGTGTTTTACTTGCTATATTGTATTTACTTTGCCACCATGGCCTTTTTTTTGCCTTTACCTCCCTTATCTCACCTCATTTGCTCACATCGTATATATACTTATTTTTCTACTGTATTATTGACTGTATGTTTGTTTTACTGTTGTTTGTGTTGCGCTGCTTTGCTTTATCTTGGCCAGGTTGGGTGGCGGAGGCAGGGGGGTCGGGTGGCGGAGGCAGGGGGGTCGGGTGGCGGAGGCAGGGGGGTCGGGTGGCGGAGGCAGGGGGGTCGGGTGGCGGAGGCAGGGGGGTGGAGGGCTGAGACGGGGTGGAGGGGTTGGGGGTACAGTAGAACTGTTGAGGACTAAGGTACAGTAGAACTGTTGAGGACTGAGGTACAGTAGGACTGATGAGGACTGAGGTACAGTAGGACTGATGAGGACTGAGGTACAGTAGGACTGATGAGGACTGAGGTACAGGAGGACTGAGGTACAGGAGGACTGATGAGGACTGAGGTACAGGAGGACTGAGGAGGACTGAGGTACAGTAGGACTGAGGAGGACTGAGGTACAGTAGGACTGATGAGGACTGAGGTACAGTAGGACTGATGAGGAGTGAGGTACAGTAGGACTGATGAGGAGTGAGGTACAGTAAGACTGAGGTACAGTAGGACTGATGAGGACTGAGGTACAGGAGGACTGGGGTACAGTAGAACTGATGAGGACTGAGGTACAGGAGGTCTGATGAAGACTGAGGTACAGTAGGACTGATGAGGACTGAGGTACAGGAGGTCTGATGAGGACTGAGGTACAGGAGGACTGATGAGGACTGAGGTACAGTAGGACTGATGAGGACTGAGGTACAGGAGGTCTGATGAGGACTGAGGTACAGGAGGACTGATGAGGACTGAGGTACAGTAGGACTGATGAGGACTGAGGTACAGTAGGACTGATGAGGACTGAGGTACAGGAGGTCTGATGACGACTGAGGTACAGGAGGACCGATGAGGACTGAGGTACAGGAGGACTGATGAGGACTGAGGTACAGTAGGACTGACGAGGATATTAATATGTGATGTGTGTTCCTTCCAGGAACTGGAGAACCTGAGGAAGCAAGCAGAGATCATCCCTCAACTCATGGCAGAGTGTGAGAGCATCACAGAGAAACTACAGGTACTTGAAGCCTAACCCATACACCCTAAACACTAACCCCTCAACTCATGGCAGAGTGTGAGAGCATCACAGAGAAACTACAGGTACTTGAAGCCTAACCCATACACCCTAAACACTAACCCCTCAACTCATGGCAGAGTGTGAGAGCATCACAGAGAAACTACAGGCACTTGAAGCCAATAAGCTGGAACTGTGAGTCTCGCTCTCTCTCTCGCTCTCTCGCTCTCGCTCTTTCTCTCTCTCGCTCTCGCTCTCTCTCTCTCTCTCTCTCTCTCTCTCTCTCTCGCTCTCTCGCTCTCTCGCTCTCTCTCTCTCTCTCTCTCTCTCTCTCTCTCTCTCTCTCTCTCTCTCTCGCTCTCTCTCACTCTCTCACTCTCTCACTCTCTCTCTCTCTCTCTCTCTCTCTCTCTCTCACTCTCTCACTCTCTCTCTCACTCTCTCACTCTCTCTCTCACTCTCTCTCTCTCGCTCTCTCGCTCTCTCGCTCTCTCGCTCTCTCTCTCTCTCTCTCTCTCTCTCTCTCTCTCTCTCTCTCTCTCTCTCTCTCTCTCACTCTCTCACTCTCTCTCTCTCTCTCTCTCTCTCTCTCTCTCGCTCTCTCGCTCTCTCGCGCTCTCGCTCTCTCGCTCTCTCGCTCTCTCGCTCTCTCGCTCTCTCGCTCTCTCTCTCTCTCTCTCTCTCTCTCTCTCTCTCTCTCTCTCTCTCTCTCTCTCTCTCTCTCTCTCTCTCTCTCTCTCTCTCTCTCTCTCTCTCTCTCTCTCTCTCTCTCTCTCTCTCTCTCTCTCTCTCTGCAGATCCAGATTGTTCCATTACATTATACACACACACCTATTGTTTGTTGTTATTGTTACTGGGTTTATTCTGAATATTCCACATGGTTCTGTATGAATAACAGGTCCATTCGTGTTCTATTTACAACTATGATGAGGATACTGTATATCATGTTAAATGGTTGCTATGATCCACACTGTTATTAACATGTTGTATTGTCTCCTAGAGAATAGACTGGAGTGGAGAGTTACATTCTCAACAATGGAAACTAGTTGGATCACAGTTCTGTTGGATCACAGTTCTATTTGAATCACAGTTCTGTTGGATCACAGTTCTATTTGAATCACAGTTCCATTTGAATCACAGTTCTGTTGAATCACAGTTCTGTTGGATCACAGTTCTATTTAATCACAGTTCTGTTGGATCACAGTTCTGTTGAATCACAGTTCTGTTGGATCACAGTTCTATTTGAATCACAGTTCTATTGAATCACAGTCCTATTAAATCACAGTTCTATTGGATCACAGTTCTATTTGAAACACAGTTCTGTTGGATCACAGTTCTGTTGGATCACAGTTCTATTGGATCACAGTTCTGTTGGATCACAGTTCTATTGGATCACAGTTCTGTTGGATCACAGTTCTGTTGGATCACAGTTCTATTGGATCACAGTTCTGTTGGATCACAGTTCTATTGGATCACAGTTCTGTTGGATCACAGTTCTGTTGGATCACAGTTCCGTTGGATCACAGTTCCATTTGAATCACAGTTCCATTTGAATCACAGTTCTATTTGAATCACAGTTCTATTTGAATCACAGTTCTATTGAATCACAGATCCATTTGAATCACAGTTCTATTGAATCACAGTTCTATTGAATCACAGTTCTATTGAATCACAGTTCTATTTGAATCACAGTTCTATTTGAATCACAGTTCTGTTTGAATCACAGTTCTATTGAATCACAGTTCTATTTGAATCACAGTTCTGTTTGAATCACAGTTCTATTTGAATCACAGTTCTATTGAATCACAGTCCTATTGAATCACAGTTCTATTGAATCACAGTTCTATTGAATCACAGTTCTATTTGAATCACAGTTCTATTTGAATCACAGTTCTATTTGAATCACAGTTCTATTTGAATCACAGTTCTATTGAATCACAGTCCTATTGAATCACAGTTCTATTGAATCACAGTTCTATTTGAATCACAGTTCTATTGAATCACAGTATTGTAATTACAGATCTCTCCTCTTGAATATGAAGAACATTCTTCTCATAAAGACATGGGATGCAACCCAAATGGCAACCTATTCCCTTTATAGTTTTTTATAGTATTGGGGCGGCAGGGTAGGCTAGTGGTTAGAGTGGAGGGGCGGCAGGGTAGGCTAGTGGTTAGAGTGGAGGGGCGGCAGGGTAGGCTAGTGGTTAGAGTGGAGGGGCGGCAGGGTAGCCTAGTGGTTAGAGTGGAGGGGCGGCAGGGTAGCCTAGTGGTTAGAGTGGAGGGGCGGCAGGGTAGCCTAGTGGTTAGAGTGGAGGGGCGGCAGGGTAGCCTAGTGGTTAGAGTGGAGGGGCGGCAGGGTAGACTAGTGGTTAGAGTGGAGGGGCGGCAGGGTAGACTAGTGGTTAGAGTGGAGGGGCGGCAGGGTAGCCTAGTGGTTAGAGTGGAGGGGCGGCAGGGTAGCCTAGTGGTTAGAGTGGAGGGGCGGCAGGGTAGCCTAGTGGTTAGAGTGGAGGGGCGGCAGGGTAGCCTAGTGGTTAGAGTGGAGGGGCGGCAGGGTAGCCTAGTGGTTAGAGCATTGGACTAGTAACCAGCAGGTAGCCTAGTGGTTAGAGTGGAGGGGTGGCAGGGTAGCCTAGTGGTTAGAGTGGAGGGGCGTCAGGGTAGCCTAGTGGTTAGAGTGGAGGGGCGGCAGGGTAGCCTAGTGGTTAGAGTGGAGGGGCGGCAGGGTAGCCTAGTGGTTAGAGTGGAGGGGCGGCAGGGTAGCCTAGTGGTTAGAGCATTGGACTAGTAACCAGCAGGTAGCCTAGTGGTTAGAGTGGAGGGGCGGCAGGGTAGCCTAGTGGTTAGAGTGGAGGGGCAGCAGGGTAGGCTAGTGGTTAGAGTGGAGGGGCGGCAGGGTAGCCTAGTGGTTAGAGTGGAGGGGCGGCAGGGTAGCCTAGTGGTTAGAGTGGAGGGGCAGCAGGGTAGGCTAGTGGTTAGAGTGGAGGGGCGGCAGGGTAGCCTAGTGGTTAGAGTGGAGGGGCAGCAGGGTAGGCTAGTGGTTAGAGTGGAGGGGCGGCAGGGTAGCCTAGTGGTTAGAGTGGAGGGGCGGCAGGGTAGCCTAGTGGTTAGAGTGGAGGGGCGGCAGGGTAGCCTAGTGGTTAGAGTGGAGGGGCGGCAGGGTAGACTAGTGGTTAGAGTGGAGGGGCGGCAGGGTAGCCTAGTGGTTAGAGTGGAGGGGCGGCAGGGTAGCCTAGTGGTTAGAGTGGAGGGGCGGCAGGGTAGCCTAGTGGTTAGAGTGGAGGGGCGGCAGGGTAGGCTAGTGGTTAGAGTGGAGGGGCGGCAGGGTAGCCTAGTGGTTAGAGTGGAGGGGCGGCAGGGTAGCCTAGTGGTTAGAGTGGAGGGGCAGCAGGGTAGGCTAGTGGTTAGAGTGGAGGGGCGGCAGGGTAGCCTAGTGGTTAGAGTGGAGGGGCGGCAGGGTAGCCTAGTGGTTAGAGTGGAGGGGCGGCAGGGTAGACTAGTGGTTAGAGTGGAGGGGCGGCAGGGTAGCCTAGTGGTTAGAGTGGAGGGGCGGCAGGGTAGCCTAGTGGTTAGAGTGGAGGGGCGGCAGGGTAGCCTAGTGGTTAGAGTGGAGGGGCGGCAGGGTAGCCTAGTGGTTAGAGTGGAGGGGCGGCAGGGTAGCCTAGTGGTTTGAGCATTGGACTAGTAACCAGCAGGTAGCCTAGTGGTTAGAGTGGAGGGGTGGCAGGGTAGCCTAGTGGTTAGAGTGGAGGGGCGGCAGGGTAGCCTAGTGGTTAGAGTGGAGGGGCGGCAGGGTAGCCTAGTGGTTAGAGTGGAGGGGCGGCAGGGTAGCCTAGTCGTTAGAGTGGAGGGGCGGCAGGGTAGCCTAGTGGTTAGAGTGGAGGGGCGGCAGGGTAGCCTAGTGGTTAGAGCATTGGACTAGTAACCAGCAGGTAGCCTAGTGGTTAGAGTGGAGGGGCGGCAGGGTAGCCTAGTGGTTAGAGTGGAGGGGCGGCAGGGTAGCCTAGTGGTTAGAGTGGAGGGGCGGCAGGGTAGCCTAGTGGTTAGAGTGGAGGGGCGGTAGGGTAGCCTAGTGGTTAGAGTGGAGGGGCGGCAGGGTAGCCTAGTGGTTAGAGTGGAGGGGCGGCAGGGTAGCCTAGTGGTTAGAGTGGAGGGGCGGCAGGGTAGCCTAGTGGTTAGAGTGGAGGGGCGGCAGGGTAGCCTAGTGGTTAGAGTGGAGGGGCAGCAGGGTAGCCTAGTGGTTAGAGTGGAGGGGCGGCAGGGTAGCCTAGTGGTTAGAGCATTGGACTAGTAACCAGCAGGTAGCCTAGTGGTTAGAGCATTGGACTAGTAACCAGCAGGTAGCCTAGTGGTTAGAGCATTGGACTAGTAACCAGCAGGTAGCCTAGTGGTTAGAGCATTGGACTAGTAACCGGAAGGTAGCCTAGTGGTTAGAGCATTGGACTAGTAACCAGCAGGTAGCCTAGTGGTTAGAGCATTGGACTAGTAACCAGCAGGTAGCCTAGTGGTTAGAGCATTGGACTAGTAACCAGAAGGTAGCCTAGTGGTTAGAGCATTGGACTAGTAACCAGCAGGTAGCCTAGTGGTTAGAGCATTGGACTAGTAACCAGCAGGTAGCCTAGTGGTTAGAGTGGAGGGGCGGTAGGGTAGCCTAGTGGTTAGAGTGGAGGGGCGGCAGGGTAGCCTAGTGGTTAGAGTGGAGGGGCGGCAGGGTAGCCTAGTGGTTAGAGTGGAGGGGCGGCAGGGTAGCCTAGTGGTTAGAGTGGAGGGGCGGCAGGGTAGCCTAGTGGTTAGAGTGGAGGGGCGGCAGGGTAGACTAGTGGTTAGAGTGGAGGGGCGGCTGGGTCGCCTTGTGGTTAGAGTGGAGGGGCGGCAGGGTAGCCTAGTGGTTAGAGTGGAGGGGCGGCAGGGTAGACTAGTGGTTAGAGTGGAGGGGCGGCAGGGTAGCCTAGTGGTTAGAGTGGAGGGGCGGCAGGGTAGCCTAGTGGTTAGAGTGGAGGGGCGGCAGGGTAGCCTAGTGGTTAGAGTGGAGGGGCGGCAGGGTAGCCTAGTGGTTAGAGTGGAGGGGCGGCAGGGTAGCCTAGTGGTTAGAGTGGAGGGGCGGCAGGGTAGCCTAGTGGTTAGAGCATTGGACTAGTAACCAGCAGGTAGCCTAGTGGTTAGAGTGGAGGGGCGGCAGGGTAGCCTAGTGGTTAGAGTGGAGGGGCGGCAGGGTAGCCTAGTGGTTAGAGTGGAGGGGCGGCAGGGTAGCCTAGTGGTTAGAGTGGAGGGGCGGCAGGGTAGCCTAGTGGTTAGAGTGGAGGGGTGGCAGGGTAGCCTAGTGGTTAGAGTGGAGGAGCGGCAGGGTAGCCTAGTGGTTAGAGCATTGGACTAGTAACCAGCAGGTAGCCTAGTGGTTAGAGTGGAGGGGCGGCAGGGTAGCCTAGTGGTTAGAGTGGAGGGGCGGCAGGGTAGCCTAGTGGTTAGAGTGGAGGGGCGGCAGGGTAGCCTAGTGGTTAGAGATGAGGGGCGGCAGGGTAGCCTAGTGGTTAGAGTGGAGGGGCGGCAGGGTAGCCTAGTGGTTAGAGTGGAGGGGCGGCAGGGTAGCCTAGTGGTTAGAGTGGAGGGGCGGCAGGGTAGCCTAGTGGTTAGAGTGGAGGGGCGGCAGGGTAGCCTAGTGGTTAGAGTGGAGGGGCAGCAGGGTAGCCTAGTGGTTAGAGTGGAGGGGCGGCAGGGTAGCCTAGTGGTTAGAGCATTGGACTAGTAACCAGCAGGTAGCCTAGTGGTTAGAGCATTGGACTAGTAACCAGCAGGTAGCCTAGTGGTTAGAGCATTGGACTAGTAACCAGCAGGTAGCCTAGTGGTTAGAGCATTGGACTAGTAACCGGAAGGTAGCCTAGTGGTTAGAGCATTGGACTAGTAACCAGCAGGTAGCCTAGTGGTTAGAGCATTGGACTAGTAACCAGCAGGTAGCCTAGTGGTTAGAGCATTGGACTAGTAACCAGAAGGTAGCCTAGTGGTTAGAGCATTGGACTAGTAACCAGCAGGTAGCCTAGTGGTTAGAGCATTGGACTAGTAACCAGCAGGTAGCCTAGTGGTTAGAGCATTGGACTAGTAACCAGCAGGTAGCCTAGTGGTTAGAGCATTGGACTAGTAACCAGAAGGTAGCCTAGTGGTTAGAGCATTGGACTAGTAACCAGCAGGTAGCCTAGTGGTTAGAGCATTGGACTAGTAACCAGCAGGTAGCCTAGTGGTTAGAGCATTGGACTAGTAACCAGCAGGTAGCCTAGTGGTTAGAGCATTGGACTAGTAACCAGCAGGTAGCCTAGTGGTTAGAGCATTGGACTAGTAACCAGCAGGTAGCCTAGTGGTTAGAGCATTGGACTAGTAACCAGCAGGTAGCCTAGTGGTTAGAGCATTGGACTAGTAACCAGCAGGTAGCCTAGTGGTTAGAGCATTGGACTAGTAACCAGCAGGTAGCCTAGTGGTTAGAGCATTGGACTAGTAACCGGAAGGTAGCCTAGTGGTTAGAGCATTGGACTAGTAACCGGAAGGTAGCCTAGTGGTTAGAGCATTGGACTAGTAACCAGCAGGTAGCCTAGTGGTTAGAGCATTGGACTAGTAACCAGCAGGTAGTCTAGTGGTTAGAGCATTGGACTAGTAACCAGCAGGTAGCCTAGTGGTTAGAGCATTGGACTAGTAACCAGCAGGGAGCCTAGTGGTTAGAGCATTGGACTAGTAACCAGCAGGTAGCCTAGTGGTTAGAGCATTGGACTAGTAACCAGAAGGTAGCCTAGTGGTTAGAGCATTGGACTAGTAACCAGCAGGTAGCCTAGTGGTTAGAGCATTGGACTAGTAACCAGCAGGTAGCCTAGTGGTTAGAGCATTGGACTAGTAACCGGAAGGTAGCCTAGTGGTTAGAGCATTGGACTAGTAACCAGCAGGTAGCCTAGTGGTTAGAGCATTGGACTAGTAACCGGAAGGTAGCCTAGTGGTTAGAGCATTGGACTAGTAACCAGCAGGTAGCCTAGTGGTTAGAGCATTGGACTAGTAACCGGAAGGTAGCCTAGTGGTTAGAGCATTGGACTAGTAACCAGCAGGTAGCCTAGTGGTTAGAGCATTGGACTAGTAACCAGCAGGTAGCCTAGTGGTTAGAGCATTGGACTAGTAACCAGCAGGTAGCCTAGTGGTTAGAGCATTGGACTAGTAACCAGAAGGTAGCCTAGTGGTTAGAGCATTGGACTAGTAACCAGCAGGTAGCCTAGTGGTTAGAGCATTGGACTAGTAACCAGCAGGTAGCCTAGTGGTTAGAGCATTGTACTAGTAACCGGAAGGTAGCCTAGTGGTTAGAGCATTGGACTAGTAACCGGAAGGTAGCCTAGTGGTTAGAGCATTGGACTAGTAACCAGCAGGTAGCCTAGTGGTTAGAGCATTGGACTAGTAACCGGAAGGTAGCCTAGTGGTTAGAGCATTGGACTAGTAACCGGAAGGTTGCCTAGTGGTTAGAGCATTGGACTAGTAACCGGAAGGTAGCCTAGTGGTTAGAGCATTGGACTAGTAACCGGAAGGTAGCCTAGTGGTTAGAGCATTGGACTAGTAACCGGAAGGTTGCAAGTTCAAACCTGAACAGGGAGTTAACCCGCTGTTCCTAGGCCGTCATTGAAAATAAGACTGTCATGCCTAGTTAAATAAAGATTTTTTATAATATAAATTATAAATAAAATAGTGCACTACTTTAGTCCAGACCCCTATGGGCCGTGGTCAAAAGGAGTGCACTATAAAGGGTGCCTTAGCAGAAACAGCTGAAGATGTCAGATATTGGTAATGGCTGGATGGGAGAGATCCAATGGCATGTTGACAGATATTGGTAATGGCTGGATGGGAGAGATCCAACAGCATGTTGACAGCATGTTGACAGATATTGGTTATGGCTGGCTGGGAGGGATCCAACAGCATGTTGACAGATATTGGTTATGGCTGGCTGGGAGGGATCCAACAGCATGTTGACAGATAGGAAACACCACCTGTACGTTTAACCATTTATTAGAAAAGATTACAATGCATGTCTAGGAGCTAGGACTCTGCTCCTTCAGGGTAGCTCCCTGCCAGAACCAAGCGTTCGGGCTCTGCTCCTTCAGGGTGGCTCACTGCCAGAACCAACCGTTAGGACTCTGCTCCTTCAGGGTAGCTCACTGCCAGAACCAAGCATTAGGACTCTGCTCCTTCAGGGTAGCTCACTGCCAGAACCAAGCATTAGGAGTTAGGACTCTGCTCCTTCAGGGTAGCTCACTGCCAGAACCAAGCGTTAGGACTGCTCCTTCAGGGTAGCTCACTGCCAGAACCAAACGTTAGGACTCTGCTCCTTCAGGGTAGCTCACTGCCAGAACCAAGCATTAGGATTCTGCTCCTTCAGGGTAGCTCACTGCCAGAACCAAGCGTTAGGATTCTGCTCCTTCAGGTTAGCTCACTGCCAGAACCAAGCATTAGGATTCTGCTCCTTCAGGGTAACTCACTGCCGGAACCAAACGTTAGGAGTTAGGACTCTGCTCCTTCAGGGTAGCTCACTGCCAGAACCAAGCATTAGGATTCTGCTCCTTCAGGGTAGCTCACTGCCAGAACCAAGCGTTAGGAGCTAGGACTCTGCTCCTTCAGGGTAGCTCACTGCCAGAACCAAGAGTTAGGAGCTAGGACTCTGCTCCTTCAGGGTAGCTCACTGCCAGAACCAAGCGTTAGGAGTTAGGACTCTGCTCCTTCAGGGCAGCTCACTGCCAGAACCAAGCGTTAGGACTCTGCTCCTTCAGGGTGGCTCACTGCCAGAACCAAGCGTTAGGAGTTAGGACTCTGCTCCTTCAGGGTGGCTCACTGCCAGAACCAAGCGTTAGGAGTTGGGACTCTGCTCCTTCAGGGTAGCTCACTGCCAGAGCCAAGCGTTAGGAGTTAGGACTCTGCTCCTTCAGGGTAGCTCACTGCCAGAACCAAGCGTTAGGACTCTGCTCCTTCAGGGTAGCTCACTGCCAGAACCAAGCGTTAGGATTCTGCTCCTTCAGGGTAGCTCACTGCCAGAACCAAACGTTAGGAGTTAGGACTCTGCTCCTTCAGGGTAGCTCACTGCCAGAACCAAGCATTAGGATTCTGCTCCTTCAGGGTAGCTCACTGCCAGAACCAAGCGTTAGGAGCTAGGACTCTGCTCCTTCAGGGTAGCTCACTGCCAGAACCAAGCGTTAGGAGCTAGGACTATGCTCCTTCAGGGTAGCTCACTGCCAGAACCAAGCGTTAGGAGTTAGGACTCTGCTCCTTCAGGGCAGCTCACTGCCAGAACCAAGCGTTAGGACTCTGCTCCTTCAGGGTAGCTCACTGCCAGAACCAAGCGTTAGGACTCTGCTCCTTCAGGGTGGCTCACTGCCAGAACCAAGCGTTAGGAGTTAGGACTCTGCTCCTTCAGGGTGGCTCACTGCCAGAACCAAGCGTTAGGAGTTAGGACTCTGCTCCTTCAGGGTAGCTCACTGCCAGAGCCAAGCGTTAGGAGTTAGGACTCTGCTCCTTCAGGGTAGCTCACTGCCAGAACCAAGCGTTAGGACTCTGCTCCTTCAGGGTAGCTCACTGCCAGAACCAAACGTTAGGACTCTGCTCCTTCAGGGTAGCTCACTGCCAGAACCAAGCGTTAGGAGTTAGGACTCTGCTCCTTCAGGGTAGCTCACTGCCAGAACCAAGCGTTAGGAGTTAGGACTCTGCTCCTTCAGGGTAGCTCACTGCCAGAACCAAGCGTTAGGACTCTGCTCCTTCAGGGTGGCTCACTGCCAGAACCAAGCGTTAGGAGTTAGGACTCTGCTCCTTCAGGGTAGCTCACTGCCAGAGCCAAGCGTTAGGAGTTAGGACTCTGCTCCTTCAGGGTAGCTCACTGCCAGAACCAAGCGTTAGGACTCTGCTCCTTCAGGGTAGCTCACTGCCAGAACCAAACGTTAGGACTCTGCTCCTTCAGGGTAGCTCACTGCCAGAACCAAGCGTTAGGAGTTAGGACTCTGCTCCTTCAGGGTAGCTCACTGCCAGAACCAAGCGTTAGGAGTTAGGACTCTGCTCCTTCAGGGTAGCTCACTGCCAGAACCAAGCGTTAGGAGTTAGGACTCTGCTCCTTCAGGGTGGCTCACTGCCAGAACCAAGCGTCATATGAAGATGATAATATAACAACAGGCAGAGAGGACGATATGCTCTATCAAATCCCCCAAGCCAGGCGATGAACTATGTGAAGTCAGAATGCGTTGTTTAATAGACCAGGTCATTCTACCATACAGGACTGACAACTAGTCAATGTGTGAATACTGTGTGTAGTGTGAGCTAATGCAGCCATATGATTATTACACATATGATGCCCTCGAAGAGGCAAGATGAGATGTCATCTTGGTACATGGGAAATATAATAGTATGTACCGTCCTGCCATAGTGACACACTGCCAGGTGCCCTCGAAGAGGCAAGATTAGATGTCATCTTGGTACATGGGAAATATAATTGTATGTACCGTCCTGCCATAGTGACACACTGCCGGGTGCCCTCGAAGAGGCAAGATTAGATGTCATCTTGGTACATGGGAAATATAATTGTATGTACCGTCCTGCCATAGTGACACACTGCCAGGTGCCCTCGAAGAGGCAAGATTAGATGTAATCTTGGTACATGAGAATATTTGACCTATGAACCCAGCCAGCCACCTGCAAAGTAAATGCAGCGCCGGTGTTATATACTGCATCAGATGTGATGCAGAACAGAAGCAACATAGCTACTGGAACGTTAGGCTGACACAATCATGATCATATTAGCACTACTGATGGAACTAATGTAGGCTTCACACTCAGAATTCCAGTACTGACAGAACTAATGTAGGCTCCACACTCAGAATTCCAGTACTGACAGAACTAATGTAGGCTCCACACTCAGAATTCCAGTACTGATGGAACTAATGTAGGCTCCACACTCAGAATTCCAGTACTGATGGAACTAATGTAGGCTCCACACTCAGAATACCAATACTGACAGAACTAATGTAGGCTCCACACTCAGAATTCCAGTACTGATGGAACTAATGTAGGCTCCACACTCAGAATACCAATACTGACAGAACTAATGTAGGCTCCACACTCAGAATTCCAGTACTGATAGAACTAATGTAGGCTCCACACTCAGAATTCCAATACTGACGGAACTAATGTAGGCTCCACACTCAGAATTCCAATACTGATGGAACTAATGTAGGCTCCCGAGCCTGTTGGGGAGTTCCAGCAATGAGACAAGAATTAATTTTGAATTGAACCCCTCGCGGGCCTGATTTTGATAAACAAGATTCTCTGGTCTGATGAAACCAAGATTGAACTCATTGGCCTGAATGCCAAGTGTCACATCTGGAGGAAACCTGGAACCATACCTACGGTGAAGCATGGTGGTGGCAGCATCATGCTGTAGGGAGGTTTTTCAGTGGCAGGGACTGTGAGACTAGTCAGGATCGAGGGAAAGATGAACGGAGCAAAGTACAAAGATATCCTTGATGAAAACCTGCTCCAGAGCATTCAGGACCTCAAGTTCACCTTCCAACAGGACAATGACCCTAAGCACACAGCGCAGGAGTGGCTTCAGGACAAATCTCTGAATGTCCTTGAAGTGGAACGACATTTATTGGATATTTCAAACTTTTTTAACAAATCAAAAACTGAAAAATTGTGCGTGCAAAATTATTCAGCCCCCTTAAGTTAATACTTTGTAGCGCCAACTTTTGCTGCGATTACAGCTGTAAGTCGCTTGGGGTATGTCTCTATCAGTTTTGCACATCGAGAGACTGAAATTTTTTGCCATTCCTCCTTGCAAAACAGCTCGAGCTCAGTGAGGTTGGATGGAGAGCATTTGTGAACAGCAGTTTTCAGTTCTTTCCACAGATTCTCGATTGGATTCAGGTCTGGACTTTGACTTGGCCATTCTAACACCTGGATATGTTTATTTTTGAACCATTCCATTGTAGATTTTGCTTTATGTTTTGGATCATTGTCTTGTTGGAAGACAAATCTCCGTCCCAGTCTCAGTGTAACGGTATTCTGTATGAGAAGGAGAGTCGGACCAAAATGCAGCGTGTAGATTGCGATCCATGTTTTAATAAACAAACGTAAAACACGAATCAATACAAACACTACAAAATAAAGAACGTAACAAAAACCTAAACAGCCCTATCTGGTGAAAACACATAGACAGGAACAATCACCCACAAACACACAGTGAAACCCAGGCTACCTAAATATGGTTCCCAATCAGAGACAATGACGAACACCTGCCTCTGATTGAGAACCATATCAGGCCGAACATAGAACTAGACAAACTAGACATGTAACATAGAATGCCCACTCAGATCACACCCTGACCAACCACAACATATAAATATACAAAGTAAACTATGGTCAGGGTGTGACACTCAGGTCTTTTGCAGACTCCATCAGGTTTTCTTCCAGAATGGTCCTGTATTTGGCTCCATCCATCTTCCCATCAATTTGAACCATCTTACCTGTCCCTGCTGAAGAAAAGCAGGCCCAAACCATGATGCTGCCACCACCATGTTTGACAGTGGGGATGGTGTGTTCAGCTGTGTTGCTTTTACGCCAAACATAACGTTTTGCATTGTTGCCAAAAAGTTCAATTTTGGTTTCATCTGACCAGAGCACCTTCTTCCACATGTTTGGTGTGTCTCCCAGGTGGCTTGTGGCAAACTTTAAACGACACTTTTGATGGATATCTTTAAGAAATGGCTTTCTTCTTGCCACTCTTCCATAAAGGCCAGATTTGTGCAATATACGACTGATTGTTGTCCCATGGACAGAGTCTCCCACCTCAGCTGTAGATCTCTGCAGTTCATCCAGAGTGATCATGGGCCTCTTGGCTGCATCTCTGATCAGTCTTCTCCTTGTATGAGCTGAACGTTTAGAGGGACGGCCAGGTCTTGGTAGATTTGCAGTGGTCTGATACTCCTTCCATTTCAATACTATCGCTTGCACAGTGCTCCTTGGGATGTTTAAAGCTTGGGAAATCTTTTTGTATCCAAATCCGGCTTTAAACTTCTTCACAACAGTATCTCGGACCTGCCTGGTGTGTTCCTTGTTCTTCATGATGCTCTCTGCGCTTTTAACGGACCTCTGAGACTATCACAGTGCAGGTGCATTTATACAGAGACTTGATTACACACAGGTGGATTGTATTTATCATCATTAGTCATTTAGGTCAACATTGGATCATTCAGAGATCCTCACTGAACTTCTGGAGAGAGTTTGCTGCACTGAAAGTAAAGGGGCTGAATAATTTTGCACGCCCAATTTTTCAGTTTTTGATTTGTTAGAAAAATTAGAAATATCCAATAAATGTCGTTCCACTTCATGATTGTGTCCCACTTGTTGTTGATTCTTCACAAAAAAATACAGTTTTATATCTTTATGTTTGAAGCCTGAAATGTGGCAAAAGGTTGCAAAGTTCAAGGGGGCCGAATACTTTCGCAAGGCACTGTAGCTGTGCAGCAACGCTCCCCATCCAACCTGACAGAGCTTGAGAGGATCTGCAGAGAAGACTGGGAGAAACTCCCCAAATACAGGTGTGCCAAGCTTGTAGCGTCATACCCAAGAAGACACATGGCTGTAATCGCTGCCAACGGTGCTTCAACAAAGTACTGAGTAAAGGGTCAGAACACTTAAGTAAATGTGATATTTTATTTTTTATAAATTAGCAAACATTTCTAAAAACCTATTTTTGCTTTGTCATTATGGGATATTGTGTATAGATTGATGATGGGGAAAAAAATACATTTTAGAGTATGGCTGTAACATAACAAAATGTGTGGAAAGTCAAGGGGTCTGAATACTTTCCGAAGGCCCTGTACATTAGATATCTAAACAGACTCGTTTCTGTTTAGACTGCTGCTGCAGACCAGAGTATAACAGGGTAAGGCTGTATCGAGGGCCACGCTGTATGGATAGTATATATTGGTGGTTCTGATGTGAGCTCTATGTATCGGTAGTGACAAGGTAACGTGTTTCTGAATGAGATGTGAAACTCTATGTATCGGTAGTGACAAGGTAACGTGTTTCTGAATGAGATGTGAAACTGTATGTATCGGTAGTGACAGGGTAACGTGTTTCTGAATGAGATGTGAAACTCTATGTATCGGTAGTGATGCCATGTGGATAGTAGCTGTGTTGTTGTGGTTCTGATGTGATCTATGTGTCGGTAGTGATGCCATGTGGATAGTAGCTGTGTTGTTGTGGTTCTGATGTGATCTATGTGAGTAGTGAAGCTATATCAGTAATGATGATGATAGATAGATTTAGTTGTAAACTCACCTCCCTCGATTATCTGACAGCCTCACAGCGTATTTCCTCAGCCAAGCTGTCATCGGTGCGGTGCCATGTAGACCGACTATGGAGGGGAATAAAACCAACAATGACATGCCTCAAATTCTTCAGCTTCAGGTCCAACCCGGCTAGATAGAGTAGGGAGGGGAATAAAACCAACAATGACATGCCTCAAATTCTTCAGCTTCAGGTCCAACCCGGCTAGATAGAGTAGGGAGGGGAATAAAACCAACAATGACATGCCTCAAATTCTTCAGCTTCAGGTCCAACCCGGCTAGATAGAGTAGGGAGGGGAATAAAACCAACAATGACTTGGCTCTGATGCCTCCTCTCCCTTTAGACACAATGGACACAATCAGAGAACACCTCAGCAAGCTATTAGACATAGACTCAAATAGCACTGACATTCCTGTTCAAAGCAATATTCACTAGTGGTTGTCATGACAGAATAGCTCAGAACAACACTGAGCAGCGCAGAATGCTGCTCTCTTCTCTGTCAGACACATGCAGCAACAATGGTAACAACCATCGTGATGATCACACGTTAGCATCTGCACCATATTGGATGTATTGTATCACACTAAAGCTTCATGGTCTGAAGGGGTTATATCCATTCTATTAACTCTAGCTCTATACCAGACAGTATCAGTAGTGTCTGGTCCAGTGGTCTCTATTTAAAGCAGGTTATATCCATTCTATTAACTCTAGCTCTATACCAAACAGTGTCTGGTCCAGTGGTCTGTCTATTTAAAGCAGGTTATATCCATTCTATTAACTCTAGCTCTATACCAGACAGTATCAGTATTGTCTGGTCCAGTGGTCTCTCTATTTAAAGCAGGTTATATCCATTCTATTAACTCTAGCTCTATACCAGACAGTATCAGTATTGTCTGGTCCAGTGGTCTCTCTATTTAAAGCAGGTTATATCCATTCTATTAACTCTAGCTCTATACCAGACAGTATCAGTATTGTCTGGTCCAGTGGTCTCTCTATTTAAAGCAGGTTATATCCATTCTATTAACTCTAGCTCTATACCAGACAGTATCAGTATTGTCTGGTCCAGTGGTCTCTCTATTTAAAGCAGGTTATATCCATTCTATTAACTCTAGCTCTATACCAGACAGTATCAGTATTGTCTGGTCCAGTGGTCTCTCTATTTAAAGCAGGTTATATCCATTCTATTAACTCTAGCTCTATACCAGACAGTATCAGTAGTGTCTTGTCCAGTGGTCTCTCTATTTAAAGCAGGTTATATCCATTATATTAACTCTAGCTCTATACCAGACAGTATCAGTATTGTCTGGTCCAGTGGTCTCTCTATTTAAAGCAGGTTATATCCATTCTATTAACTCTAGCTCTATACCAGACAGTATCAGTAGTGTCTGGTCCAGTGGTCTCTCTATTTAAAGCAGGTTATATCCATTATATTAACTCTAGCTCTATACCAGACAGTATCAGTATTGTCTGGTCCAGTGGTCTCTCTATTTAAAGCAGGTTATATCCATTCTATTAACTCTAGCTCTATACCAGACAGTATCAATAGTGTCTGGTCCAGTGGTCTCTCTATTTAAAGCAGGTTATATCTATTCTATTAACTCTAGCTCTATACCAGACAGTATCAGTATTGTCTGGTCCAGTGGTCTCTCTATTTAAAGCAGGTCTCCCACACAGTGATCAGGTTTCAACAGTCAGCTGAGAAATGCCACCAGGCACCAGTTTAGACCTCCTATTTTAGCCCTCTCGCTCTCTCTCTCCCTCCCCCTCTCTCTCCCCCTCTCGCTTGCTCGCTCCCTCCGCCTCTCGCTCGCTCCCTCCGCCTCTCCCCCGCTCCCCCTTTCGTTCTCTCTCCCCCTGTTCTCTCCCCCTCCATATTCTCCCAAGCTAATAAACTTTCTAAATTAGCGACTAATATACGTTATTGTCTCTTATCTGTAGGCTGAGGTGAAAGTTATAGATATTTACAACATTATGGCAGTATCTAACTTCATATTTCCAATCTCTTTAGACAGCTGAGGTGAATTTAAAACGTTATTATATCAGTAATCTAACTCCATAATCTCTGTGTCTTTAGGCTGCTGAGGTGAAGAACAAGGACCTGGAGGATAGGATGGAGGGTCTTCAGGCCGACATCGAGGACAGCCAGTCCAAGCAGGGCAACATGAAGGGAGAGCTGAAGAAGTTCATGGACGTCCTGGATGGGAAGATTGATGAGCTGCACGAGTTCAGGCAGGGCCTGTCCAAGCTAGGGGTGGATAACTGAGGGAGGAAGAGACAGAGGAGACGAGAGAGGGATGGAGGGATGACCGGTTAGAGATGGAGGTTTTATAAATACCTTCAGAACAGGACTCTGTGGCGCCACGCCCCCAAAGTGGAGACCACACTGAACCAATCAGCTGTAAACACACTACACAGTACAGTACAGAGAGGGAGGGATGGGGAGAAAGAGGGGGGGGGGGGGTGAGAGAGGCCAGGGCAGGCAGGGGATCACCTGATGGTTCCATCTGGTGTATCAGTCAGTCAGTGTTCTGGAACTAGAACCTAGAGTCTTCTCTCTGGTTACTGTTCTGTCTCTGTGGGGGGGAGACAGGTTCCAGTTCTAGAACAGGTGACAGGTTCTATAGTTCTGTCTGTTGTTTCTACAGGCTGAACTAAGAGGGAAGAAAGGGTTTAAAAAGGGCTACATGTATTTAAACTACAGCTAATGCAGTACAACCACAGATAAGTAATGATCCCACACTATCCTACTGGTCTCTTTATGACATGAGGGAAATATAGAAGATATATATACTTTTCAAGACCTGTCTTTATATTGTGGCTTCATGTCGATCTCAGGTGTGTTTAAAGACAGTTTGTTACTTGTTAGTTAATATGCGAATACACGACAAATACATGACACGGCGGTGTCATCAAGTGCCTCAGGAGAACCGGCCAAACTAGACGGATGATGACCATGCATCACCATAGTAACGC
>NW_027261028.1:105000-185892 GCF_045791955.1 Oncorhynchus clarkii lewisi
TATTTAACCAGGTAGGCTAGTTGAGAACACCTTTATTTAACCAGGTAGGCTAGTTGAGAACACCTTTATTTAACCAGGTAGGCTAGTTGAGAACACCTTTATTTAACCAGGTAGGCTAGTTGAGAACAAGTTCTCATAAACAACTATGACCTGACCAAGATGAAGCAAAGCAGTGCGACACAAACAACAACACAGAGTTACACATAATAAAACATAATAAAACAAACATACACACAATAGAAAAGTGTATATATACAGTGTGTGGTAATGAGGTAAGATAAGGGAGGTAAGGCAATAAATAGGCCGTAGGGGCGAAGTAATTACAATTTAGCATTTAAACACTGGAGTGATAGATGTGCAGAAGATTCATGTGCAAGTAGAGATACTGGGGTGCAAAGGACCAAAAATAAATGAATAAATATGGGGATGAAGTAGTTGGGTGGGCTATTTACAGATGGGCTGTGTACAGGTGCAATGATCTGTAAGCTGCTCTGACAGCTGGTGCTTAAAGTTAGTGAGGGAGATATGAGTCTCCAGCTTCAGTGATTTTTGCTCTTCGTTCCAGTCATTGGCAGCAGAGAACTGGAAGAAAAGGCGGCCAAAGGAGGAATTGGTTTTGGGGGTGACCAGTGAGATATACCTGCTGGAGCGCATGCTACGGATGGGTGCTGCTATAGTGACTAGTGAGCTGAGATAAGGCGGGGCTTTACCTAGCAAAGACTTATAGATGACCTTGAGCCAGTGGGTTTGGCGACGAATATGAAGCGAGGGCCAGCCAACGAGAGCATAGGGGTAGTATGGGGTAGTGGGTAGTATATGGGGCTTTGGTGACATAACGGATGGCACTGTGATAGACTGCATCCAATTTGCTGAGTAGAGTGTTGGAGTCTGTTTTGTAAATGACATCGCCGAAGTCGAGGATCGGTAGGATAGTCAGTTTTACGAGGGTATGTTTGGCAGCATGAGTGAAGGACGCTTTGATGTGGAATAGGAAGCCAATTCTAGATTTAATTTTGGATTGGAGATGCTTGTACACATCACGGACAAACTGAAATGGTCCACCCACACAGACAGCGTTGTGAAGAAGGCGCAGCAGCCTCAGGAGGCTGAAGAAATTCGGCTTGTCACCAAAAGCACTCACAAACTTCGACAGATGCACAATCGAGAGCATCCTGTCGGGCTGTATCACCGCCTGGTACGGCAACTGCTCCGCCCACAACCGTAAGGCTCTCCAGAGGGTAGTGAGGTCTGCACAACACATCACCGGGGGCAAACTACCTGCCCTCCAGGACACCTACACCACCCGATGTCACAGGAAGGCCATAAAGATCATCAAGGACAACAACCACCCAAGCCTCTGCCTGTTCACCCCGCTATCATCCAGAAGGCGAGGTCAGTACAGGTGCATCAAAGCAGGGACCGAGAGGCTGAAAAACAGCTTCTATCTCAAGGCCATCAGACTGTTAAACAGCCACTACTAACATTGAGTGGCTGCTGCCAACACACTGACTCAACTCCAGCCACTTTAATAATGGAAATTGATGTAAAAAATGTATCACTAGCCACTTTAAACAATGCTACTTAATATGTTTACATACCCTACATTACTCATCTCATATGCATATGTATATACTGTACTCTATATCATCTACTGCATCTTGCCTTCTCTATGTAATACATGTATCACTAGCCACTTTGTTTACATACCCTACATTACTCATCTCATATGTATATACTGTACTCGATACTATCTACTGCATCTCTATGTAATACATGTATCACTAGCCACTTTGTTTACATACCCTACATTACTCATCTCATATGTATATACTGTACTCGATACCATCTACTGCATCTCTATGTAATACATGTATCACTAGCCACTTTGTTTACATACCCTACATTACTCATCTCATATGTATATACTGTACTCGATACCATCTACTGCATCTCTATGTAATACATGTATCACTAGCCACTTTGTTTACATACCCTACATTACTCATCTCATATGTATATACTGTACTCGATACCATCTACTGCATCTCTATGTAATACATGTATCACTAGCCACTTTGTTTACATACCCTACATTACTCATCTCATATGTATATACTGTACTCGATACCATCTACTGCATCTCTATGTAATACATGTATCACTAGCCACTTTGTTTACATACCCTACATTACTCATCTCATATGTATATACTGTACTCGATACCATCTACTGCATCTCTATGTAATACATGTATCACTAGCCACTTTATGTTTACATACCCTACATTACTCATCTCATATGTATATACTGTACTCGATACCATCTACTGCATCTTGCCTATGCCGTTCTGTACCATCACTCATTCATATATCTTTATGTACATATTCTTTATCCCTTTGTAGTTGTGGAATTGTTAGTTAGATTACTCGTTGGTTATTACTGCATTGTCGGAACTAGAAGCACAAGCATTTCGCTACACTCGAATTAACATCTGCTAACCATGTGTATGTGACAAATAAAATTTGATTTGATTTGAGTGAGTCTTAAATGTGAGTCTGGAAGGAGAGTTTACAGTCCAACCAGACACCAAGGTATTTGTAGATTTCCATATATTCTAAGTTAGAACCGTCCAGAGTAGTGATGCTGGACGGACGAGCAGGTGCGGCAGTGATCGGTTGAAGAGCATGCATTTAGTTTAACTTGCATTTATGAGCAGTTGGAGGCCACGGAAGGAGAGTTGTATGGCATTGAAGCTTGTCTTGAGGTTAGTTAACACAGAGTCCAAAGAAGGGCCAGAAGTATACAGAATGGTGTCGTCTGCGTAGAGGTGGATCAGAGACTCACCAGCAGCAAGAGCGACATCATTGATGTATACAGAGAAGAGAGTCGGCCCGAGAATTGAACCCTGTGGCACCCCCATAGAGACTGCCAGAGGTCCGGACAACAGGCCCTCCAATTTGACACACTGAACTCTGTCTGAAAAGTAGTTGGTGAACCAGGCAAGGCAGTCATTTGAGAAACCAAGGCTGTTGAGTCTGCCGATAAGAATGTGGTGATTGACAGAGTCGAAAGCCTTGGCCATGTCGATGAATACGGCTGCACAGTATTGTCTTTTATCGATGGTGGTTATGATGTCGTTTCGGACCTTGGTGCACCGCAGCAGCTTTCCAATCTTTGAAGACGATACGAAAGAGAGGTTGAACAGGCTATAAACGGGTTACCAACGTAATTAGAGCAGTAAAAATACATGTTTTGTCATACCCGTGGTATACGGTCTGATACACCACGGCTGTCAGCCAATCAGCATTCAGGGTTCAACCCACCCAGTTTATAAAAAACGAACAAATCATTCTGTGTCATCTGGTCATTGTGAAGCTAGCCTGATCCCAGATCTGTTTGTGTTGTCTTGCAAACGGATCAACTCTGAAATCTAACCAGCTAGTGTAGGTTTCTCCAACTCTGGTCTTACTGCTGGGATAGAACAATAGGCTGCCTACCTGGAAGCTCTCCAGGAAAATGGAAACTGACAACTCAGCTTCTCTCTAACACAGCTTGGTCCCGCTGCATGGTATCTGTCTGTAACACAGCTTGGTACCGCTGCACGGTATCTGTCTAACACAGCTTGGTACCGCTGCACGGTATCTGTCTAACACAGCTTGGTACCGCTGCACGGTGTCTGTCTGTAACACAGCTTGGTACCGCTGCACGGTATCTGTCTGTAACACAGCTTGGTCCCGCTGCACGGTATCTGTCTGTAACACAGCTTGGCACCGCTGCACGGTATCTGTCTAACACAGCTTGGTACCACAGCACGGTGTCTGTCTGTAACACAGCTTGGTACCGCTGCACGGTATCTGTCTGTAACACAGCTTGGTCCCGCTGCACGGTGTCTGTCTGTAACACAGCTTGGTACCGCTGCACGGTATCTGTCTGTAAACACAGCTTGGTACCGCTGCACGGTGTCTGTCTGTATCACAGCTTGGTACCGCTGCACGGTGTCTGTCTGTATCACAGCTTGGTACCGCTGCACGGTATCTGTCTAACACAGCTTGGTACCGCTGCACGGTATCTGTCTAACACAGCTTGGTACCGCTGCACGGTGTCTGTCTGTAACACAGCTTGGTACCGCTGCACGGTATCTGTCTGTAACACAGCTTGGTCCCGCTGCACGGTGTCTGTCTGTAACACAGCTTGGTACCGCTGCATGGTATCTGTCTGTAAACACAGCTTGGTACCGCTGCACGGTATCTGTCTGTAACACAGCTTGGTACCGCTGCACGGTATCTGTCTGTAACACAGCTTGGTACCGCTGCACGGTATCTGCCTGTAACACAGCTTGGTCCCGCTGCACGGTATCTGTCTGTAACACAGCTTGGTACCGCTGCACGGTATCTGTCTAGCACAGCTTGGTAGCGCTGCACGGTATCTGTCTAATACAGCTTAACCACCTACCATCTCCCAGCAGACCAACAGTGTTCTCTCTAGTACTGGACTGTCTGTCTGACTGGCTCCTATCAACCTCCTCTCTAGGATAGAGAAAGTGGGAGTTTGGACTGAACTCTGTGCTCCCAGGGATGTTTCTCAATACGTTTCCTGTGGCTTCCTCTCCCTCTCCTCCTGTGAGTGTTAGTGCAAGAAAGACAAGGGTTCATCTCAAGTCTTCAGTAGCTTCCTCTACCTTTCCCTCCTCCCCCTTGTCTCTCACCAGGGCAGTCGCTTTCACTCATCCAGTTCTTTCACAGACTGATACAGGTAGAGAAGGTGAGGATCATTCAGGTAGAGGAGGTGATGATCATTCAGGTAGAGAAGGTGAGGATCATTCAGGTAGAGGAGGTGAGGGTCCTTCAGGTAGAGGATCATTCAGGTAGAGAAGGTGAGGATCCATATTAGATTACTGGACGCGGCTCCTAGCTACTCCCCCACGTCTTCTCATCGTGGAAATGGTTGCAGTGGTGGAATCAGCGGAAAGGTTGCCTAGGCAACTTGATCCACTCACTCGTGTATTGATTTAACTCTTGTTGTAAAGTGGCTATGTGGAAATTATTGACTGTCGTACAGACACCCCTGTCCAGGGATCTCTCCCCCCCCCTTCTCCACGCTCTCCCTCTTTCTCTCTCCCTTTCTCTGCCCCCTCTCTTGGATATATTTAATTAGCTCTGAAAATCAATCATCCTTTCACAACAAGTTAGACTCATGGATGTTTTTTTTCTCCTCATATAACCTTGTATTGCACCCAACACTCCAACATGCAGGGAGAGGTCAGCTGTGGTTGTGTTGTCATGGCAAATGTGTAGGAGGTCAACTGAACAGTTCTAGAACATAGAATCCTTTTTTCTTGTATTGCTTCACCAACACTTCCTGGGAGGTAAGTGATGCATTGTGGTTATGTTCTAAGCAAAGAGTATTTGAAATAGAAATTGCAGCACACCAGTAATATTTTATGCTCCACGTTTTTTTTCAAATATTGATTTTATTTATTCCTCCAATGCAGCTGGATTTACATAATAAACTTCCTGGTCTGGCGACCAAATATTAAGATTGCTCTTTCCATGACAGACTCACCAAGTGAATCCAGGTCAAAGCTATGATCCCTTATTGATGTCACTTGTTAAATCTACTTCAATCGGTGTAGATGCAGGGGAGGAGACGGGTTAAAGAAGGATTTATAAGCCTTGAGACATTCATTGTGTATGTGTGCCATTCAGGGGGTGAAGGGGCATTGTGTATGTGTTGCCATTCAGGGGTGAAGGGGCATTGTGTATGTGTTGCCATTCAGGGGGTGAAGGGGCAAGACAAACCGTTTAAGTGCCTTTAAACGGGGTATACTAGTAGATGCGCACAGGTTTGTGTCAAGAACTGCAATGCTGCTGGGTTTTTCAGGCTCAACAGTTTACTGTGTGTATCAAGAATGATACACCAGGTGGTAGTGGTGGTGATAGTAGTAGTAGTGGTGGTGGTGGTGATAGTAGTAGTGGTGGTGGTGATACTAGTGGTGGTGGTGATAGTGGTGGTGGTGATAGTAGTAGTAGTGGTGGTGGTGGTTGTGGTGGTGATAGTAGTAGTGGTGGTGGTGGTGATAGTGGTGATGGTGGTGATAGTGGTGGTGGGGGTGGTGATAGTAGTAGTGGTGGTGGTGATAGTGGTGGTGGTGATAGTAGTAGTAGTGGTGGTGATAGTAGTAGTGGTTGTGGTGGTGATAGTAGTAGTGGTTGTGGTGGTGATAGTAGTAGTGGTGGTGGTGATAGTAGTGGTGGGGGTGGTGATAGTAGTGGTGGGGGTGGTGATAGTAGTGGTGGGGGTGGTGATAGTAGTAGTGGTGGTGGTGATAGTAGTGATAGTGGTGGTGGTGATAGTAGCAGTGGTGGTGGTGATAGTAGTGGTGGTGGTGGTGATCGTGGTGGTGGTGATAGTAGTAGTAGTGGTGGTGGTGGTGATAGTAGTAGCGGTGGTGATAGTAGTGATAGTGGTGGTGGTGATAGTAGTGGTGGGGGTGGTGATAGTAGTGGTGGGGGTGGTGATAGTAGTAGTGGTGGTGGTGATAGTAGTAGTAGTGGTGGTGGTGATAGTAGTAGTAGTGGTGATAGTAGTAGTGGTGGTGATAGTAGTAGTGGTGGTGATAGTAGTGGTGGTGGTGGTGATAGTAGTAGTGGTGGTATTATTATTCGACCATGCTGGTCATTTATGAACATTTGAACATCTTGACCATGTTCTGTTATAATCTCCACCCGGCACAGCCAGAAGAGGACTGGCCACCCCACATAGCCTGGTTCCTCTCTAGGTTTCTTCCTAGGTTTTGGCCTTTCTAGGGAGTTTTTCCTAGCCACCGTGCTTCTACACCTGCATTGCTTGCTGTTTGGGGTTTTAGGCTGGGTTTCTGTACAGCACTTTGAGATATCAGCTGATGTACGAAGGGCTATATAAATACATTTGATTTGATTTTGATTTGGTGATAGTAGTAGTGGTGGTGGTGGTGGTGATAGTAGTGGTGGGGGTGGTGATAGTAGTAGTAGTAGTGGTGGTGGTGATAGTAGTAGTGGTGGTGGTGGTGGTGATAGTAGTGGTGGGGGTGGTGATAGTAGTAGTAGTAGTGGTGGTGGTGATAGTAGTAGTGGTGGTGGTGGTGGTGATAGTAGTGGTGGGGGTGGTGATAGTAGTAGTAGTAGTGGTGGTGGGGGTGGTGATAGTAGTAGCGGTGGTGATAGTAGTGGTGGTGGTGGTGGTGATAGTGGTGGTGGTGGTGATAGTAGCAGTGGTGGTGATAATAGTAGTGGTGGTGATAGTGGTAGTAGTGGTGGTGGTGATAGTAGTAGTGGTGGTGGTGATAGTAGTAGTGGTGGTGGTGATAGTAGTGGTGGTGGTGGTGATAGTAGTAGTGGTGGTGGTGATAGTAGTAGTGGTGGTGATAGTAGTAGTGGTGGTGATAGTGGTAGTAGTGGTGGTGGTGATAGTAGTAGTGGTGGTGGTGATAGTAGTAGTGGTGGTGATAGTAGTAGTGGTGGTGATAGTGGTAGTGGCGGTGGTGGTGATAGTAGCAGTGGTGGTGGTGATAGTAGTAGTGGTGGTGGTGATAGTAGTAGTGGTGGTGGTGATAGTAGTAGTGGTGGTGATAGTAGTAGTGGTGGTGATAGTGGTAGTGGCGGTGGTGGTGATAGTAGCAGTGGTGGTGGTGATAGTAGTAGTGGTGGTGATAGTGGTGGTGGTGGTGGTGATAGTAATAGTGGTGGTGATAGTAGTGGTGGTGGTGGTGATAGTAATAGTGGTGGTGGTGATAGTGGTAGCAGTGGTGGTGGTGATAGTAGTAGTGGTGGTGGTGATAGTAGTAGTGGTGGTGATAGTAGTAGTGGTGGTGATAGTGGTAGTAGTGGTGGTGGTGATAGTAGTAGTGGTGGTGATAGTAGTGGTGGTGGTGGTGATAGTAGTAGTGGTGGTGGTAATAGTAGTAGTGGTGGTGGTGGTGATAGTAGTAGTGGTGGTGATAGTGGTAGTAGTGGTGGTGGTGATAGTAGTAGTGGTGGTGATAGTAGTGGTGGTGGTGGTGATAGTAGTAGTGGTGGTGGTGGTGATAGTAGTAGTGGTGGTGGTGATAGTAGTAGTGGTGGTGATAGTAGTAGTGGTGGTGGTGATAGTAGTAGTGGTGGTGATAGTAGTAGTGGTGGTGATAGTGGTAGTAGTGGTGGTGGTGATAGTAGTAGTGGTGTTGATAGTAGTGGTGGTGGTGGTGATAGTAGTAGTGGTGGTGGTAATAGTAGTAGTGGTGGTGGTGGTGATAGTAGTAGTGGTGGTGATAGTGGTAGTAGTGGTGGTGGTGATAGTAGTAGTGGTGGTGATAGTAGTAGTGGTGGTGGTAATAGTAGTAGTGGTGGTGGTGGTGATAGTAGTAGTGGTGGTGATAGTAGTGGTGGTGGTGGTGATAGTAATAATGGTGGTGGTGATAGTAGTAGTGGTGGTGGTGGTGATAGTAGTAGTGGTGGTGGTGATAGTAATAGTGGTGGTGGTGATAGTAGTAGTGGTGGTGGTGGTGATAGTAGTAGTAGTGGTGGTGATAGTAGTGGTGGTGGTGGTGATAGTAGTAGTGGTGGTGGTAATAGTAGTAGTGGTGGTGGTGGTGATAGTAGTAGTGGTGTTGATAGTAGTGGTGGTGGTGGTGATAGTAATAGTGGTGGTGGTGATAGTAGTAGTGGTGGTGGTGGTGATAGTAGTAGTGGTGGTGGTGATAGTAATAGTGGTGGTGGTGATAGTAGTAGTAGTGGTGGTGATAGTAGTGGTGGGGGTGGTGATAGTAGCAGTGGTGGTGATAGTAGTGGTGGTGGTGGTGATAGTAATAGTGGTGGTGGTGATAGTAGTAGTGGTGGTGGTGGTGATAGTAGTAGTGGTGGTGGTGATAGTAATAGTGGTGGTGGTGGTGATAGTAGTGGTGGTGATAGTAGTAGTAGTGGTGGTGATAGTAGTGGTGGTGATAGTAGTAGTGGTGGTGGTGATAGTAGTAGCGGTGGTGATAGTAGTAGTGGTGGTGGTGGTAGAAGTAGTGGTGGTGGTGATAGTAGTAGCGGTGGTGATAGTAGTAGTGGTGGTGGTGGTAGTGGTAGTGGTGGTGGTGATAGTAGTAGTGGTGGTGGTGATAGTAGTAGTGGTGGTGATAGTAGTAGTGGTGGTGGTGATAGTAGTAGCGGTGGTGATAGTGGTGGAGGTGGTGATAGTAATAGTAGTGGTGGTGATAGTAGTAGTGGTGGTGATAGTAGTAGTGGTGGTGGTGATAGTAGTAGCGGTGGTGATAGTGGTGGAGGTGGTGATAGTAATAGTGGTGGTGGTAATAGTAGTAGTGGTGGTGGTGATAGTAGTAGTGGTGGTGATAGTAGTAGTGGTGGTGGTGATAGTAGTAGCGGTGGTGATAGTGGTAGTGGTGGTGATAGTAGTGGTGGTGGTGATAGTAATGATAGTGGTGGTGGTGATAGTAGTAGTGGTGGTGATAGTAGTGGTGTGGTGGTGATAGTAGTAGTGGTGGTGATAGTAGTGGTGGTGGTGATAGTAGAGGTGGTGGTGATAGTAGTGGTGTGGTGGTGATAGTAGTAGTGGTGGTGATAGTAGTGGTGGTGGTGATAGTAATGATAGTGGTGGTGGTGATAGTAGTAGTGGTGGTGATAGTAGTGGTGTGGTGGTGATAGTAGTAGTGGTGGTGATAGTAGTGGTGGTGGTGATAGTAATGATAGTGGTGGTGGTGGTGATAGTAGAGGTGGTGGTGATAGTAGTGGTGTGGTGGTGATAGTAGTAGTGGTGGTGATAGTAGTAGTGGTGGTGGTGATAGTAGTAGCGGTGGTGATAGTGGTGGAGGTGGTGATAGTAATAGTAGTGGTGGTGATAGTAGTAGTGGTGGTGATAGTAGTAGTGGTGGTGGTGATAGTAGTAGCGGTGGTGATAGTGGTGGAGGTGGTGATAGTAATAGTGGTGGTGGTGATAGTAGTAGTGGTGGTGGTGATAGTAGTAGTGGTGGTGATAGTAGTAGTGGTGGTGGTGATAGTAGTAGCGGTGGTGATAGTGGTAGTGGTGGTGATAGTAGTGGTGGTGGTGATAGTAATGATAGTGGTGGTGGTGATAGTAGTAGTGGTGGTGATAGTAGTGGTGTGGTGGTGATAGTAGTAGTGGTGGTGATAGTAGTGGTGGTGGTGATAGTAGAGGTGGTGGTGATAGTAGTGGTGTGGTGGTGATAGTAGTAGTGGTGGTGATAGTAGTGGTGGTGGTGATAGTAATGATAGTGGTGGTGGTGATAGTAGTAGTGGTGGTGATAGTAGTGGTGTGGTGGTGATAGTAGTAGTGGTGGTGATAGTAGTGGTGGTGGTGATAGTAATGATAGTGGTGGTGGTGGTGATAGTAGAGGTGGTGGTGATAGTAGTGGTGTGGTGGTGATAGTAGTAGTGGTGGTGATAGTAGTGGTGGTGGTGATAGTAATGATAGTGGTGGTGGTGGTGATAGTAGAGGTGGTGGTGATAGTAGTGGTGTGGTGGTGATAGTAGTAGTGGTGGTGTTGATAGTAGTAGTGGTGATAGTAGCAGTGGTGGTGATAGTAGTAGTGGTGGTGGTGATAGTAGTAGTGGTGGTGGTGATAGTAGTAGTGGTGGTGATAGTAGTAGTGGTGGTGATAGTAGTAGTGGTGGTGGTGATAATAGTAGTGGTGGTGATAGTAGTGGTGGTGGTGGTGATAGTAGTGGTGGTGGTGATAGTAGAGGTGGTGGTGATAGTAGTGGTGGTGGTGGTGATAGTAATAGTGGTGGTGGTGATAGTAGTAGTGGTGGTGGTGGTGATAGTAGTAGTGGTGGTGGTGATAGTAATAGTGGTGGTGGTGGTGATAGTAGTGGTGGTGATAGTAGTAGTAGTAGTGGTGATAGTAGTGGTGGTGATAGTAGTAGTGGTGGTGGTGATAGTAGTAGCGGTGGTGATAGTAGTAGTGGTGGTGGTGGTAGAAGTAGTGGTGGTGGTGATAGTAGTAGCGGTGGTGATAGTAGTAGTGGTGGTGGTGGTAGTGGTAGTGGTGGTGGTGATAGTAGTAGTGGTGGTGGTGATAGTAGTAGTGGTGGTGATAGTAGTAGTGGTGGTGGTGATAGTAGTAGCGGTGGTGATAGTGGTGGAGGTGGTGATAGTAATAGTGGTGGTGGTGATAGTAGTAGTGGTGGTGGTGATAGTAGTAGTGGTGGTGATAGTAGTAGTGGTGGTGGTGATAGTAGTAGCGGTGGTGATAGTGGTAGTGGTGGTGATAGTAGTGGTGGTGGTGATAGTAATGATAGTGGTGGTGGTGATAGTAGTAGTGGTGGTGATAGTAGTGGTGTGGTGGTGATAGTAGTAGTGGTGGTGATAGTAGTGGTGGTGGTGATAGTAGAGGTGGTGGTGATAGTAGTGGTGTGGTGGTGATAGTAGTAGTGGTGGTGATAGTAGTGGTGGTGGTGATAGTAATGATAGTGGTGGTGGTGATAGTAGTAGTGGTGGTGATAGTAGTGGTGTGGTGGTGATAGTAGTAGTGGTGGTGATAGTAATGATAGTGGTGGTGGTGATAGTAGTAGTGGTGGTGATAGTAGTGGTGGTGGTGATAGTAATGATAGTGGTGGTGGTGGTGATAGTAGAGGTGGTGGTGATAGTAGTGGTGTGGTGGTGATAGTAGTAGTGGTGGTGTTGATAGTAGTAGTGGTGATAGTAGTAGTGGTGGTGGTGATAGTAGTAGTGGTGGTGATAGTAGTAGTGGTGGTGATAGTAGTAGTGGTGGTGATAGTAGTAGTGGTGGTGGTTATAGTAGTAGTGGTGGTGATAGTAGTGGTGGTGGTGGTGATAGTAGTGGTGGTGGTGATAGTAGAGGTGGTGGTGATAGTAGTGGTGGTGGTGATAGTAATGATAGTAGTGGTGGTGGTGATAGTAGTAGTGGTGGTGATAGTAGTAGTGGTGGTGGTGATAGTAGTGGTGGTGGTGGTGATAGTAGTAGTGGTGGTGGTGATAGTAGTAGTGGTGATAGTAGCAGTGGTGGTGATAGTAGTAGTGGTGGTGGTGATAGTAGTAGTGGTGGTGGTGATAGTAGTAGTGGTGATAGTAGCAGTGGTGGTGGTGGTGGTGGTGATAGTAGTAGCGGTGGTGATAGTAGTAGTGGTGGTGGTGATAATAGTAGTAGTGGTGGTGATAGTAGTAGTTGTGGTGGTGATAGTAGCAGTGGTGGTGATAGTAGTAGCGGTGGTGATAGTAGTAGTGGTGGTGGTGATAGTAGTGGTGGTGGTGGTGATAGTAGCAGTGGTGGTGATAGTAGTAGTGGTGGTGATAATAGTAGTGGTGGTGGTAATAGTAGTAGTGGTGGTGATAGTAGTAGTGGTGGTGGTGATAGTAGTAGTGGTGGTGGTGATAGTAGTAGTGGTGGTGGTGATAGTAGTAGTGGTGGTGGTAATAGTAGTAGTGGTGGTGATAGTAGTAGTGGTGGTGGTGATAATAGTAGCGGTGGTGATAGTAGTAGTGGTGGTGGTGATAGTAGTAGTGGTGGTGGTGATAGTAGCAGTGGTGGTGGTGATAGTAGTGGTGGTGGTGATAGTAGCAGTGGTGGTGATAGTAGTAGTGGTGGTGATAATAGTAGTGGTGGTGGTAATAGTAGCAGTGGTGGTAGTGGTAGTGGTGGTGGTGATAGTAGTAGCGGTGGTGATAATAGTAGCAGTGGTGGTGATAGTAGTAGTGGTGGTGGTGATATAGTAGTGGTGGTGATAGTAGTAGTGGTGTGGTGGTGATAGTAGTAGTGGTGATAGTAGTAGTGGTGATAGTGATAGTAGTAGTGGTGGTGGTGACAGTAGTGGTTGTGGTGGTGATAGTAGTAGTGGTGGTGGTGATAGTAGTAGTAGTGGTGGTGGTGGTAGTAGTGGTGATATTAGTAGTAGTAGTGGTGATAGTAGTGGTGGTGGTGATAGTAGTAGTGGTGGTGGTGGTAGTAGTGGTGATATTAGTAGTGGTGGTGGTGGTGATAGTAGTAGTGGTGGTTGTGATGGTGATAGTGGTGGTGGTGGTGGTGATAGTAGTGGTGGTGGTGGTGGTGATAGTAGTGGTGGTGGTGGTGGTGATAGTAGTAGTAGTGGTGGTGATAGTAGTAGTAGTGGTGGTGGTGGTGATAGTAGTAGTAGTGGTGGTGGTGATAGTAGTAGTGGTGTGGTGGTGATAGTAGTAGTGGTGATAGTAGTAGTGGTGATAGTGATAGTAGTAGTGGTGGTGGTGACAGTAGTGGTTGTGGTGGTGATAGTAGTAGTGGTGGTGGTGATAGTAGTAGTAGTGGTGGTGGTGGTAGTAGTGGTGATATTAGTAGTAGTAGTGGTGATAGTAGTGGTGGTGGTGGTAGTAGTGGTGATATTAGTAGTGGTGGTGGTGGTGATAGTAGTAGTGGTGGTGGTGGTGGTGATAGTGGTGGTGGTGGTGGTGATAGTAGTGGTGGTGGTGGTGATAGTAGTAGTAGTAGTAGTGGTGATAGTAGTAGTAGTGGTGGTGGTGATAGTAGTAGTGGTCGTGGTGGTGCTGATACTAGTAGTAGTGGTGGTGGTGATAGTAGTAGTAGTGGTGGTGATAGTAGTAGTAGTGGTGGTGGTGATAGTAGTAGTGGTGACGGTGGTGGTGGTGATAGTAGTAGTAGTGGTGGTGATAGTAGTAGTAGTGGTGGTGGTGATAGTAGTAGTGGTGACGGTGGTGGTGGTGATAGTAGTAGTAGTGGTGGTGATAGTAGTAGTAGTGGTGGTGATAGTAGTAGTAGTGGTGGTGGTGATAGTAGTAGTGGTCGTGGTGGTGCTGATACTAGTAGTAGTAGTGGTGGTGATAGTAGTAGTAGTGGTGGTGGTGATAGTAGTAGTGATGGTGGTGGTGGTGATAGTAGTGGTCGTGGTGGTGCTGATACTAGTAGTAGTAGTGGTGGTGATAGTGGTGGCGGTGATAGTAGTAGTAGTGGTGGTGGTGATAGTGCTGGTGGTGATAGTAGTAGTGGTGGTAATGGTGATAGTAGTAGTAGTAGTGATGGTGGTGGTGGTAGTAGTGGTGGTGATAGTGGTGGTGATGATAGTAGTAGTGGTGATTTTAGTAGTGGTGGTAGTAGTAGTGGTGATGGTGATAGTAGTAGTGGTAGTCGTGGTGATGGTGATAGTAGTATTTGGTGGTGGTGGTGGAGATGGTAGTAGTGGTGGTGGTGGTGGTAGTAGTAGTGGTGATGGTGGTGGTGGTGATAGTGGTGGTGGTGGTGGTGGTGATGGTAGTAGTGGTGATGGTGGTGGTGATAGTAGTAGTGGTGGTGATAGTAGTAGTGGTGGTGATAGTAGTGGTGGTGGTGATAGTAGTAGTGGTGGTGATAGTAGTAGTGGTGGTGATAGTAGTAGTAGTGGTAATGATAGTAGTAGTGGTGGTGATAGTAGTAGTGGTGGTGGTGATGGTAGTAGTGGTGGTGGTGGTAATAGTAGTAGTAGTGGTGGTGATAGTAGTAGTGGTGGTGGTGGTAATAGTAGTAGTAGTGGTGGTGATAGTAGTAGTGGTAATGATAGTAGTGATGGTGGTGATAGTAGTAGTAGTGGTGGTGGTGATGTTGGTGGTGATAGTAGTAGTGGTGGTGGTGGTGATAATAGTGGTGGTGGTGATAGTAGTAGTGGTGGTGGTGATAATAGTAGTAGTGGTGGTGATAATAGTAGTAGTGGTGGTGATAGTAGTGGTGGTGGTGATAGTACTAGTGGTGGTGGTAGTAGTAGTGGTGGTGGTGGTGATGGTAGTAGTGGTGGTGGTGATAATAGTAGTAGTGGTGGTGATAGTAGTGGTGATGGTGATAGTAATAGTGGTGGTGGTAGTAGTAGTGGTGGTGGTGGTGATGATAGTAGTGGTGGTGGTGATAGTAATAGTGGTGGTGGTAGTAGTAGTAGTGGTGATGATAGTAATAGTGGTGGTGGTAGTAGTAGTGGTGGTGGTGATAGTAGTAGCAGTGGTGGTGATGGTGGTGGTGGTGGTGATAGTAGTAGTGGTGGTGATAGTAGTAGTGGTGGTGATAGTAGTAGTGGTGGTGATAGTAGTAGTGGTGGTGATAGTAGTAGTGGTGGTGATGGTGGTGGTGGTGGTGATAGTAGTAGTGGTGGTGATAGTAGTAGTGGTGGTGGTGATAGTAGTAGTAGTGGTGGTGATAGTAGTAGTGGTGGTGATAGTGGTGGTGGTGATGGTGGTGGTGGTGGTGATAGTAGTAGTGGTGGTGGTGATAGTAGTAGTAGTGGTGGTGATAGTAGTAGTGGTG
The DNA here is from genome assembly GCF_045791955.1 of Oncorhynchus clarkii lewisi. Lineage (NCBI taxonomy): Eukaryota > Metazoa > Chordata > Actinopteri > Salmoniformes > Salmonidae > Oncorhynchus > Oncorhynchus clarkii. The sequence continues at coordinate 120,254 of NW_027261028.1, forward strand.
GTGATAGTAGTAGTGGTGGTGGTGATAGTAGTAGCGGTGGTGATAGTAGTAGTGGTGGTGGTGATAGTAGTAGTGGTGGTGATAATAGTAGTGGTGGTGGTAATAGTAGTGGTGGTGGTGATAGTAGTAGTGGTGGTGGTGATAGTAGTAGTGGTGGTGATAGTAGTAGTGGTGGTGGTGATAGTAGTAGTGGTGGTGATAATAGTAGTGGTGGTGGTAATAGTAGTAGTGGTGGTGGTGATAGTAGTAGTGGTGGTGATAGTAGTAGTGGTGGTGGTGATAGTAGTAGCGGTGGTGGTGATAGTAGTAGTGGTGGTGATAGTAGTAGTGGTGGTGATAGTAGTAGTGGTGGTGATAGTAGTAGTGGTGGTGATAGTAGTAGTAGTGGTGGTGGTGATAGTGCTGGTGGTGATAGTAGTAGTGGTGGTAATGGTGATAGTAGTAGTAGTAGTGATGGTGGTGGTGGTAGTAGTGGTGGTGATAGTGGTGGTGATGATAGTAGTAGTGGTGATTTTAGTAGTGGTGGTAGTAGTAGTGGTGATGGTGATAGTAGTAGTGGTAGTCGTGGTGATGGTGATAGTAGTATTTGGTGGTGGTGGTGGAGATGGTAGTAGTGGTGGTGGTGGTGGTAGTAGTAGTGGTGATGGTGGTGGTGGTGATAGTGGTGGTGGTGGTGGTGGTGATGGTAGTAGTGGTGATGGTGGTGGTGATAGTAGTAGTGGTGGTGATAGTAGTAGTGGTGGTGATAGTAGTGGTGGTGGTGATAGTAGTAGTGGTGGTGATAGTAGTAGTGGTGGTGATAGTAGTAGTGGTGGTGGTGATAGTAGTAGTAGTGGTAATGATAGTAGTAGTGGTGGTGATAGTAGTAGTGGTGGTGGTGATGGTAGTAGTGGTGGTGGTGGTAATAGTAGTAGTAGTGGTGGTGATAGTAGTAGTGGTGGTGGTGGTAATAGTAGTAGTAGTGGTGGTGATAGTAGTAGTGGTAATGATAGTAGTGATGGTGGTGATAGTAGTAGTAGTGGTGGTGGTGATGTTGGTGGTGATAGTAGTAGTGGTGGTGGTGGTGATAATAGTGGTGGTGGTGATAGTAGTAGTGGTGGTGGTGATAATAGTAGTAGTGGTGGTGATAGTAGTGGTGGTGGTGATAGTAATAGTGGTGGTGGTAGTAGTAGTGGTGGTGGTGGTGGTGGTGGTGGTGATGGTAGTAGTGGTGGTGGTGATAATAGTAGTAGTGGTGGTGATAGTAGTGGTGATGGTGATAGTAATAGTGGTGGTGGTAGTAGTAGTGGTGGTGGTGGTGATGATAGTAGTGGTGGTGGTGATAGTAATAGTGGTGGTGGTAGTAGTAGTAGTGGTGATGATAGTAATAGTGGTGGTGGTAGTAGTAGTGGTGGTGGTGATAGTAGTAGCAGTGGTGGTGATGGTGGTGGTGGTGGTGATAGTAGTAGTGGTGGTGATAGTAGTAGTGGTGGTGATAGTAGTAGTGGTGGTGATAGTAGTAGTGGTGGTGATAGTAGTAGTGGTGGTGATGGTGGTGGTGGTGGTGATAGTAGTAGTGGTGGTGATAGTAGTAGTGGTGGTGGTGATAGTAGTAGTAGTGGTGGTGATAGTAGTAGTGGTGGTGATAGTGGTGGTGGTGATGGTGGTGGTGGTGGTGATAGTAGTAGTGGTGGTGGTGATAGTAGTAGTAGTGGTGGTGATAGTAGTAGTGGTGGTGATAGTAGTAGTGGTGGTGGTGATAGTAGTAGCGGTGGTGATAGTAGTAGTGGTGGTGGTGATAGTAGTAGTGGTGGTGATAATAGTAGTGGTGGTGGTAATAGTAGTGGTGGTGGTGATAGTAGTAGTGGTGGTGGTGATAGTAGTAGTGGTGGTGATAGTAGTAGTGGTGGTGGTGATAGTAGTAGTGGTGGTGATAATAGTAGTGGTGGTGGTAATAGTAGTAGTGGTGGTGGTGATAGTAGTAGTGGTGGTGATAGTAGTAGTGGTGGTGGTGATAGTAGTAGCGGTGGTGGTGATAGTAGTAGTGGTGGTGATAGTAGTAGTGGTGGTGATAGTAGTAGTGGTGGTGATGGTGGTGGTGGTGGTGATAGTAGTAGTGGTGGTGATAGTAATAGCGGTGGTGATAGTAGTGGTGGTGGTGGTGATAGTAGTAGTGGTGGTGGTGATAGTAGTAGCGGTGGTGGTGATAGTAGTAGTGGTGGTGATAGTAGTAGTGGTGGTGATAGTAGTAGTGGTGGTGATAGTAGTAGTGGTGGTGATGGTGGTGGTGGTGGTGATAGTAGTAGTGGTGGTGATAGTAATAGTGGTGGTGGTGGTGGTGATAGTAGTAGTAGTGGTGGTGATAGTAGTAGTAGTGGTGGTGGTGATAGTAGTAGTGGTGGTGGTGATAGTAGTAGCGGTGGTGATAGTGGTGGAGGTGGTGATAGTAATAGTGGTGGTGGTGATAGTAGTAGTGGTGGTGGTGATAGTAGTAGTGGTGGTGATAGTAGTAGTGGTGGTGGTGATAGTAGTAGCGGTGGTGATAGTGGTAGTGGTGGTGATAGTAGTGGTGGTGGTGATAGTAATGATAGTGGTGGTGGTGATAGTAGTAGTGGTGGTGATAGTAGTGGTGTGGTGGTGATAGTAGTAGTGGTGGTGATAGTAGTGGTGGTGGTGATAGTAGAGGTGGTGGTGATAGTAGTGGTGTGGTGGTGATAGTAGTGGTGGTGGTGATAGTAATGATAGTGGTGGTGGTGATAGTAGTAGTGGTGGTGATAGTAGTGGTGTGGTGGTGATAGTAGTAGTGGTGGTGATAGTAGTGGTGGTGGTGATAGTAATGATAGTGGTGGTGGTGGTGATAGTAGAGGTGGTGGTGATAGTAGTAGTGGTGGTGATAGTAGTGGTGGTAGTGATAGTAATGATAGTGGTGGTGGTGGTGATAGTAGAGGTGGTGGTGATAGTAGTGGTGTGGTGGTGATAGTAGTAGTGGTGGTGTTGATAGTAGTAGTGGTGATAGTAGTAGTGGTGGTGGTGATAGTAGTAGTGGTGGTGGTGATAGTAGTAGTGGTGGTGATAGTAGTAGTGGTGGTGATAGTAGTAGTGGTGGTGGTGATAGTAGTAGTGGTGGTGGTGATAGTAGTAGTGGTGGTGATAGTAGTGGTGGTGGTGGTGATAGTAGTGGTGGTGGTGATAGTAGAGGTGGTGGTGATAGTAGTGGTGGTGGTGATAGTAATGATAGTAGTGGTGGTGGTGATAGTAGTAGTGGTGGTGATAGTAGTAGTGGTGGTGGTGATAGTAGTGGTGGTGGTGGTGATAGTAGTAGTGGTGGTGGTGATAGTAGTAGTGGTGATAGTAGCAGTGGTGGTGATAGTAGTAGTGGTGGTGGTGATAGTAGTAGTGGTGGTGGTGATAGTAGTAGTGGTGATAGTAGCAGTGGTGGTGGTGGTGGTGGTGATAGTAGTAGCGGTGGTGATAGTAGTAGTAGTGGTGGTGGTAATAGTAGTAGTAGCGGTGGTGATAGTAGTAGTGGTGGTGGTGATAATAGTAGTAGTGGTGGTGATAGTAGTAGTTGTGGTGGTGATAGTAGCAGTGGTGGTGATAGTAGTAGCGGTGGTGATAGTAGTAGTGGTGGTGGTGATAGTAGTGGTGGTGGTGGTGATAGTAGCAGTGGTGGTGATAGTAGTAGTGGTGGTGATAATAGTAGTGGTGGTGGTAATAGTAGTAGTGGTGGTGATAGTAGTAGTGGTGGTGGTGATAGTAGTAGTGGTGGTGGTGATAGTAGTAGTGGTGGTGGTGATAGTAGTAGTGGTGGTGGTAATAGTAGTAGTGGTGGTGATAGTAGTAGTGGTGGTGGTGATAATAGTAGCGGTGGTGATAGTAGTAGTGGTGGTGGTGATAGTAGTAGTGGTGGTGGTGATAGTAGCAGTGGTGGTGGTGATAGTAGTGGTGGTGGTGATAGTAGCAGTGGTGGTGATAGTAGTAGTGGTGGTGATAATAGTAGTGGTGGTGGTAATAGTAGCAGTGGTGGTAGTGGTAGTGGTGGTGGTGATAGTAGTAGCGGTGGTGATAATAGTAGCAGTGGTGGTGATAGTAGTAGTGGTGGTGGTGATATAGTAGTGGTGGTGATAGTAGTAGTGGTGTGGTGGTGATAGTAGTAGTGGTGATAGTAGTAGTGGTGATAGTGATAGTAGTAGTGGTGGTGGTGACAGTAGTGGTTGTGGTGGTGATAGTAGTAGTGGTGGTGGTGATAGTAGTAGTAGTGGTGGTGGTGGTAGTAGTGGTGATATTAGTAGTAGTAGTGGTGATAGTAGTGGTGGTGGTGATAGTAGTAGTGGTGGTGGTGGTAGTAGTGGTGATATTAGTAGTGGTGGTGGTGGTGATAGTAGTAGTGGTGGTTGTGATGGTGATAGTGGTGGTGGTGGTGGTGATAGTAGTGGTGGTGGTGGTGGTGATAGTAGTGGTGGTGGTGGTGGTGATAGTAGTAGTAGTGGTGGTGATAGTAGTAGTAGTGGTGGTGGTGGTGATAGTAGTAGTAGTGGTGGTGGTGATAGTAGTAGTGGTGTGGTGGTGATAGTAGTAGTGGTGATAGTAGTAGTGGTGATAGTGATAGTAGTAGTGGTGGTGGTGACAGTAGTGGTTGTGGTGGTGATAGTAGTAGTGGTGGTGGTGATAGTAGTAGTAGTGGTGGTGGTGGTAGTAGTGGTGATATTAGTAGTAGTAGTGGTGATAGTAGTGGTGGTGGTGGTAGTAGTGGTGATATTAGTAGTGGTGGTGGTGGTGATAGTAGTAGTGGTGGTGGTGGTGGTGATAGTGGTGGTGGTGGTGGTGATAGTAGTGGTGGTGGTGGTGATAGTAGTAGTAGTAGTAGTGGTGGTGATAGTAGTAGTAGTGGTGGTGGTGATAGTAGTAGTGGTCGTGGTGGTGCTGATACTAGTAGTAGTGGTGGTGGTGATAGTAGTAGTAGTGGTGGTGATAGTAGTAGTAGTGGTGGTGGTGATAGTAGTAGTGGTGACGGTGGTGGTGGTGATAGTAGTAGTAGTGGTGGTGATAGTAGTAGTAGTGGTGGTGGTGATAGTAGTAGTGGTGACGGTGGTGGTGGTGATAGTAGTAGTAGTGGTGGTGATAGTAGTAGTAGTGGTGGTGATAGTAGTAGTAGTGGTGGTGGTGATAGTAGTAGTGGTCGTGGTGGTGCTGATACTAGTAGTAGTAGTGGTGGTGATAGTAGTAGTAGTGGTGGTGGTGATAGTAGTAGTGATGGTGGTGGTGGTGATAGTAGTGGTCGTGGTGGTGCTGATACTAGTAGTAGTAGTGGTGGTGATAGTGGTGGCGGTGATAGTAGTAGTAGTGGTGGTGGTGATAGTGCTGGTGGTGATAGTAGTAGTGGTGGTAATGGTGATAGTAGTAGTAGTAGTGATGGTGGTGGTGGTAGTAGTGGTGGTGATAGTGGTGGTGATGATAGTAGTAGTGGTGATTTTAGTAGTGGTGGTAGTAGTAGTGGTGATGGTGATAGTAGTAGTGGTAGTCGTGGTGATGGTGATAGTAGTATTTGGTGGTGGTGGTGGAGATGGTAGTAGTGGTGGTGGTGGTGGTAGTAGTAGTGGTGATGGTGGTGGTGGTGATAGTGGTGGTGGTGGTGGTGGTGATGGTAGTAGTGGTGATGGTGGTGGTGATAGTAGTAGTGGTGGTGATAGTAGTAGTGGTGGTGATAGTAGTGGTGGTGGTGATAGTAGTAGTGGTGGTGATAGTAGTAGTGGTGGTGATAGTAGTAGTAGTGGTAATGATAGTAGTAGTGGTGGTGATAGTAGTAGTGGTGGTGGTGATGGTAGTAGTGGTGGTGGTGGTAATAGTAGTAGTAGTGGTGGTGATAGTAGTAGTGGTGGTGGTGGTAATAGTAGTAGTAGTGGTGGTGATAGTAGTAGTGGTAATGATAGTAGTGATGGTGGTGATAGTAGTAGTAGTGGTGGTGGTGATGTTGGTGGTGATAGTAGTAGTGGTGGTGGTGGTGATAATAGTGGTGGTGGTGATAGTAGTAGTGGTGGTGGTGATAATAGTAGTAGTGGTGGTGATAATAGTAGTAGTGGTGGTGATAGTAGTGGTGGTGGTGATAGTACTAGTGGTGGTGGTAGTAGTAGTGGTGGTGGTGGTGATGGTAGTAGTGGTGGTGGTGATAATAGTAGTAGTGGTGGTGATAGTAGTGGTGATGGTGATAGTAATAGTGGTGGTGGTAGTAGTAGTGGTGGTGGTGGTGATGATAGTAGTGGTGGTGGTGATAGTAATAGTGGTGGTGGTAGTAGTAGTAGTGGTGATGATAGTAATAGTGGTGGTGGTAGTAGTAGTGGTGGTGGTGTTAGTAGTAGCAGTGGTGGTGATGGTGGTGGTGGTGGTGATAGTAGTAGTGGTGGTGATAGTAGTAGTGGTGGTGATAGTAGTAGTGGTGGTGATAGTAGTAGTGGTGGTGGTGATAGTAGTAGCGGTGGTGGTGATAGTAGTAGTGGTGGTGATAGTAGTAGTGGTGGTGATAGTAGTAGTGGTGGTGATGGTGGTGGTGGTGGTGATAGTAGTGGTGGTGGTAATAGTAGTAGTGGTGGTGGTGATAGTAGTAGTGGTGGTGATAGTAGTAGTGGTGGTGGTGATAGTAGTAGCGGTGGTGGTGATAGTAGTAGTGGTGGTGATAGTAGTAGTGGTGGTGATAGTAGTAGTGGTGGTGATGGTGGTGGTGGTGGTGATAGTAGTAGTGGTGGTGATAGTAATAGCGGTGGTGATAGTAGTGGTGGTGGTGGTGATAGTAGTAGTGGTGGTGGTGATAGTAGTAGCGGTGGTGGTGATAGTAGTAGTGGTGGTGATAGTAGTAGTGGTGGTGATAGTAGTAGTGGTGGTGATAGTAGTAGTGGTGGTGATGGTGGTGGTGGTGGTGATAGTAGTAGTGGTGGTGATAGTAATAGTGGTGGTGGTGGTGGTGATAGTAGTAGTAGTGGTGGTGATAGTAGTAGTAGTGGTGGTGGTGATAGTAGTAGTGGTGGTGGTGATAGTAGTAGCGGTGGTGATAGTGGTGGAGGTGGTGATAGTAATAGTGGTGGTGGTGATAGTAGTAGTGGTGGTGGTGATAGTAGTAGTGGTGGTGATAGTAGTAGTGGTGGTGGTGATAGTAGTAGCGGTGGTGATAGTGGTAGTGGTGGTGATAGTAGTGGTGGTGGTGATAGTAATGATAGTGGTGGTGGTGATAGTAGTTGTGGTGGTGATAGTAGTGGTGTGGTGGTGATAGTAGTAGTGGTGGTGATAGTAGTGGTGGTGGTGATAGTAGAGGTGGTGGTGATAGTAGTGGTGTGGTGGTGATAGTAGTGGTGGTGGTGATAGTAATGATAGTGGTGGTGGTGATAGTAGTAGTGGTGGTGATAGTAGTGGTGTGGTGGTGATAGTAGTAGTGGTGGTGATAGTAGTGGTGGTGGTGATAGTAATGATAGTGGTGGTGGTGGTGATAGTAGAGGTGGTGGTGATAGTAGTAGTGGTGGTGATAGTAGTGGTGGTAGTGATAGTAATGATAGTGGTGGTGGTGGTGATAGTAGAGGTGGTGGTGATAGTAGTGGTGTGGTGGTGATAGTAGTAGTGGTGGTGTTGATAGTAGTAGTGGTGATAGTAGTAGTGGTGGTGGTGATAGTAGTAGTGGTGGTGGTGATAGTAGTAGTGGTGGTGATAGTAGTAGTGGTGGTGATAGTAGTAGTGGTGGTGGTGATAGTAGTAGTGGTGGTGGTGATAGTAGTAGTGGTGGTGATAGTAGTGGTGGTGGTGGTGATAGTAGTGGTGGTGGTGATAGTAGAGGTGGTGGTGATAGTAGTGGTGGTGGTGATAGTAATGATAGTAGTGGTGGTGGTGATAGTAGTAGTGGTGGTGATAGTAGTAGTGGTGGTGGTGATAGTAGTGGTGGTGGTGGTGATAGTAGTAGTGGTGGTGGTGATAGTAGTAGTGGTGATAGTAGCAGTGGTGGTGATAGTAGTAGTGGTGGTGGTGATAGTAGTAGTGGTGGTGGTGATAGTAGTAGTGGTGATAGTAGCAGTGGTGGTGGTGGTGGTGGTGATAGTAGTAGCGGTGGTGATAGTAGTAGTAGTGGTGGTGGTAATAGTAGTAGTAGCGGTGGTGATAGTAGTAGTGGTGGTGGTGATAATAGTAGTAGTGGTGGTGATAGTAGTAGTTGTGGTGGTGATAGTAGCAGTGGTGGTGATAGTAGTAGCGGTGGTGATAGTAGTAGTGGTGGTGGTGATAGTAGTGGTGGTGGTGGTGATAGTAGCAGTGGTGGTGATAGTAGTAGTGGTGGTGATAATAGTAGTGGTGGTGGTAATAGTAGTAGTGGTGGTGATAGTAGTAGTGGTGGTGGTGATAGTAGTAGTGGTGGTGGTGATAGTAGTAGTGGTGGTGGTGATAGTAGTAGTGGTGGTGGTAATAGTAGTAGTGGTGGTGATAGTAGTAGTGGTGGTGGTGATAATAGTAGCGGTGGTGATAGTAGTAGTGGTGGTGGTGATAGTAGTAGTGGTGGTGGTGATAGTAGCAGTGGTGGTGGTGATAGTAGTGGTGGTGGTGATAGTACTAGTGGTGGTGGTAGTAGTAGTGGTGGTGGTGGTGATGGTAGTAGTGGTGGTGGTGATAATAGTAGTAGTGGTGGTGATAGTAGTGGTGATGGTGATAGTAATAGTGGTGGTGGTAGTAGTAGTGGTGGTGGTGGTGATGATAGTAGTGGTGGTGGTGATAGTAATAGTGGTGGTGGTAGTAGTAGTAGTGGTGATGATAGTAATAGTGGTGGTGGTAGTAGTAGTGGTGGTGGTGATAGTAGTAGCAGTGGTGGTGATGGTGGTGGTGGTGGTGATAGTAGTAGTGGTGGTGATAGTAGTAGTGGTGGTGATAGTAGTAGTGGTGGTGATAGTAGTAGTGGTGGTGGTGATAGTAGTAGCGGTGGTGGTGATAGTAGTAGTGGTGGTGATAGTAGTAGTGGTGGTGATAGTAGTAGTGGTGGTGATGGTGGTGGTGGTGGTGATAGTAGTGGTGGTGGTAATAGTAGTAGTGGTGGTGGTGATAGTAGTAGTGGTGGTGATAGTAGTAGTGGTGGTGGTGATAGTAGTAGCGGTGGTGGTGATAGTAGTAGTGGTGGTGATAGTAGTAGTGGTGGTGATAGTAGTAGTGGTGGTGATGGTGGTGGTGGTGGTGATAGTAGTAGTGGTGGTGATAGTAATAGCGGTGGTGATAGTAGTGGTGGTGGTGGTGATAGTAGTAGTGGTGGTGGTGATAGTAGTAGCGGTGGTGGTGATAGTAGTAGTGGTGGTGATAGTAGTAGTGGTGGTGATAGTAGTAGTGGTGGTGATAGTAGTAGTGGTGGTGATGGTGGTGGTGGTGGTGATAGTAGTAGTGGTGGTGATAGTAATAGTGGTGGTGGTGGTGGTGATAGTAGTAGTAGTGGTGGTGATAGTAGTAGTAGTGGTGGTGGTGATAGTAGTAGTGGTGGTGGTGATAGTAGTAGCGGTGGTGATAGTGGTGGAGGTGGTGATAGTAATAGTGGTGGTGGTGATAGTAGTAGTGGTGGTGGTGATAGTAGTAGTGGTGGTGATAGTAGTAGTGGTGGTGGTGATAGTAGTAGCGGTGGTGATAGTGGTAGTGGTGGTGATAGTAGTGGTGGTGGTGATAGTAATGATAGTGGTGGTGGTGATAGTAGTTGTGGTGGTGATAGTAGTGGTGTGGTGGTGATAGTAGTAGTGGTGGTGATAGTAGTGGTGGTGGTGATAGTAGAGGTGGTGGTGATAGTAGTGGTGTGGTGGTGATAGTAGTGGTGGTGGTGATAGTAATGATAGTGGTGGTGGTGATAGTAGTAGTGGTGGTGATAGTAGTGGTGTGGTGGTGATAGTAGTAGTGGTGGTGATAGTAGTGGTGGTGGTGATAGTAATGATAGTGGTGGTGGTGGTGATAGTAGAGGTGGTGGTGATAGTAGTAGTGGTGGTGATAGTAGTGGTGGTAGTGATAGTAATGATAGTGGTGGTGGTGGTGATAGTAGAGGTGGTGGTGATAGTAGTGGTGTGGTGGTGATAGTAGTAGTGGTGGTGTTGATAGTAGTAGTGGTGATAGTAGTAGTGGTGGTGGTGATAGTAGTAGTGGTGGTGGTGATAGTAGTAGTGGTGGTGATAGTAGTAGTGGTGGTGATAGTAGTAGTGGTGGTGGTGATAGTAGTAGTGGTGGTGGTGATAGTAGTAGTGGTGGTGATAGTAGTGGTGGTGGTGGTGATAGTAGTGGTGGTGGTGATAGTAGAGGTGGTGGTGATAGTAGTGGTGGTGGTGATAGTAATGATAGTAGTGGTGGTGGTGATAGTAGTAGTGGTGGTGATAGTAGTAGTGGTGGTGGTGATAGTAGTGGTGGTGGTGGTGATAGTAGTAGTGGTGGTGGTGATAGTAGTAGTGGTGATAGTAGCAGTGGTGGTGATAGTAGTAGTGGTGGTGGTGATAGTAGTAGTGGTGGTGGTGATAGTAGTAGTGGTGATAGTAGCAGTGGTGGTGGTGGTGGTGGTGATAGTAGTAGCGGTGGTGATAGTAGTAGTAGTGGTGGTGGTAATAGTAGTAGTAGCGGTGGTGATAGTAGTAGTGGTGGTGGTGATAATAGTAGTAGTGGTGGTGATAGTAGTAGTTGTGGTGGTGATAGTAGCAGTGGTGGTGATAGTAGTAGCGGTGGTGATAGTAGTAGTGGTGGTGGTGATAGTAGTGGTGGTGGTGGTGATAGTAGCAGTGGTGGTGATAGTAGTAGTGGTGGTGATAATAGTAGTGGTGGTGGTAATAGTAGTAGTGGTGGTGATAGTAGTAGTGGTGGTGGTGATAGTAGTAGTGGTGGTGGTGATAGTAGTAGTGGTGGTGGTGATAGTAGTAGTGGTGGTGGTAATAGTAGTAGTGGTGGTGATAGTAGTAGTGGTGGTGGTGATAATAGTAGCGGTGGTGATAGTAGTAGTGGTGGTGGTGATAGTAGTAGTGGTGGTGGTGATAGTAGCAGTGGTGGTGGTGATAGTAGTGGTGGTGGTGATAGTAGCAGTGGTGGTGATAGTAGTAGTGGTGGTGATAATAGTAGTGGTGGTGGTAATAGTAGCAGTGGTGGTAGTGGTAGTGGTGGTGGTGATAGTAGTAGCGGTGGTGATAATAGTAGCAGTGGTGGTGATAGTAGTAGTGGTGGTGGTGATATAGTAGTGGTGGTGATAGTAGTAGTGGTGTGGTGGTGATAGTAGTAGTGGTGATAGTAGTAGTGGTGATAGTGATAGTAGTAGTGGTGGTGGTGACAGTAGTGGTTGTGGTGGTGATAGTAGTAGTGGTGGTGGTGATAGTAGTAGTAGTGGTGGTGGTGGTAGTAGTGGTGATATTAGTAGTAGTAGTGGTGATAGTAGTGGTAGTGGTGATAGTAGTAGTGGTGGTGGTGGTAGTAGTGGTGATATTAGTAGTGGTGGTGGTGGTGATAGTAGTAGTGGTGGTTGTGATGGTGATAGTGGTGGTGGTGGTGGTGATAGTAGTGGTGGTGGTGGTGGTGATAGTAGTGGTGGTGGTGGTGGTGATAGTAGTAGTAGTGGTGGTGATAGTAGTAGTAGTGGTGGTGGTGGTGATAGTAGTAGTAGTGGTGGTGGTGATAGTAGTAGTGGTGTGGTGGTGATAGTAGTAGTGGTGATAGTAGTAGTGGTGATAGTGATAGTAGTAGTGGTGGTGGTGACAGTAGTGGTTGTGGTGGTGATAGTAGTAGTGGTGGTGGTGATAGTAGTAGTAGTGGTGGTGGTGGTAGTAGTGGTGATATTAGTAGTAGTAGTGGTGATAGTAGTGGTGGTGGTGGTAGTAGTGGTGATATTAGTAGTGGTGGTGGTGGTGATAGTAGTAGTGGTGGTGGTGGTGGTGATAGTGGTGGTGGTGGTGGTGATAGTAGTGGTGGTGGTGGTGATAGTAGTAGTAGTAGTAGTGGTGGTGATAGTAGTAGTAGTGGTGGTGGTGATAGTAGTAGTGGTCGTGGTGGTGCTGATACTAGTAGTAGTGGTGGTGGTGATAGTAGTAGTAGTGGTGGTGATAGTAGTAGTAGTGGTGGTGGTGATAGTAGTAGTGGTGACGGTGGTGGTGGTGATAGTAGTAGTAGTGGTGGTGATAGTAGTAGTAGTGGTGGTGGTGATAGTAGTAGTGGTGACGGTGGTGGTGGTGATAGTAGTAGTAGTGGTGGTGATAGTAGTAGTAGTGGTGGTGATAGTAGTAGTAGTGGTGGTGGTGATAGTAGTAGTGGTCGTGGTGGTGCTGATACTAGTAGTAGTAGTGGTGGTGATAGTAGTAGTAGTGGTGGTGGTGATAGTAGTAGTGATGGTGGTGGTGGTGATAGTAGTGGTCGTGGTGGTGCTGATACTAGTAGTAGTAGTGGTGGTGATAGTGGTGGCGGTGATAGTAGTAGTAGTGGTGGTGGTGATAGTGCTGGTGGTGATAGTAGTAGTGGTGGTAATGGTGATAGTAGTAGTAGTAGTGATGGTGGTGGTGGTAGTAGTGGTGGTGATAGTGGTGGTGATGATAGTAGTAGTGGTGATTTTAGTAGTGGTGGTAGTAGTAGTGGTGATGGTGATAGTAGTAGTGGTAGTCGTGGTGATGGTGATAGTAGTATTTGGTGGTGGTGGTGGAGATGGTAGTAGTGGTGGTGGTGGTGGTAGTAGTAGTGGTGATGGTGGTGGTGGTGATAGTGGTGGTGGTGGTGGTGGTGATGGTAGTAGTGGTGATGGTGGTGGTGATAGTAGTAGTGGTGGTGATAGTAGTAGTGGTGGTGATAGTAGTGGTGGTGGTGATAGTAGTAGTGGTGGTGATAGTAGTAGTGGTGGTGATAGTAGTAGTAGTGGTAATGATAGTAGTAGTGGTGGTGATAGTAGTAGTGGTGGTGGTGATGGTAGTAGTGGTGGTGGTGGTAATAGTAGTAGTAGTGGTGGTGATAGTAGTAGTGGTGGTGGTGGTAATAGTAGTAGTAGTGGTGGTGATAGTAGTAGTGGTAATGATAGTAGTGATGGTGGTGATAGTAGTAGTAGTGGTGGTGGTGATGTTGGTGGTGATAGTAGTAGTGGTGGTGGTGGTGATAATAGTGGTGGTGGTGATAGTAGTAGTGGTGGTGGTGATAATAGTAGTAGTGGTGGTGATAATAGTAGTAGTGGTGGTGATAGTAGTGGTGGTGGTGATAGTACTAGTGGTGGTGGTAGTAGTAGTGGTGGTGGTGGTGATGGTAGTAGTGGTGGTGGTGATAATAGTAGTAGTGGTGGTGATAGTAGTGGTGATGGTGATAGTAATAGTGGTGGTGGTAGTAGTAGTGGTGGTGGTGGTGATGATAGTAGTGGTGGTGGTGATAGTAATAGTGGTGGTGGTAGTAGTAGTAGTGGTGATGATAGTAATAGTGGTGGTGGTAGTAGTAGTGGTGGTGGTGATAGTAGTAGCAGTGGTGGTGATGGTGGTGGTGGTGGTGATAGTAGTAGTGGTGGTGATAGTAGTAGTGGTGGTGATAGTAGTAGTGGTGGTGATAGTAGTAGTGGTGGTGATAGTAGTAGTGGTGGTGATGGTGGTGGTGGTGGTGATAGTAGTAGTGGTGGTGATAGTAGTAGTGGTGGTGGTGATAGTAGTAGTAGTGGTGGTGATAGTAGTAGTGGTGGTGATAGTGGTGGTGGTGATGGTGGTGGTGGTGGTGATAGTAGTAGTGGTGGTGGTGATAGTAGTAGTAGTGGTGGTGATAGTAGTAGTGGTGGTGATAGTAGTAGTGGTGGTGGTGATAGTAGTAGCGGTGGTGATAGTAGTAGTGGTGGTGGTGATAGTAGTAGTGGTGGTGATAATAGTAGTGGTGGTGGTAATAGTAGTGGTGGTGGTGATAGTAGTAGTGGTGGTGGTGATAGTAGTAGTGGTGGTGATAGTAGTAGTGGTGGTGGTGATAGTAGTAGTGGTGGTGATAATAGTAGTGGTGGTGGTAATAGTAGTAGTGGTGGTGGTGATAGTAGTAGTGGTGGTGATAGTAGTAGTGGTGGTGGTGATAGTAGTAGCGGTGGTGGTGATAGTAGTAGTGGTGGTGATAGTAGTAGTGGTGGTGATAGTAGTAGTGGTGGTGATAGTAGTAGTGGTGGTGATAGTAGTAGTAGTGGTGGTGGTGATAGTGCTGGTGGTGATAGTAGTAGTGGTGGTAATGGTGATAGTAGTAGTAGTAGTGATGGTGGTGGTGGTAGTAGTGGTGGTGATAGTGGTGGTGATGATAGTAGTAGTGGTGATTTTAGTAGTGGTGGTAGTAGTAGTGGTGATGGTGATAGTAGTAGTGGTAGTCGTGGTGATGGTGATAGTAGTATTTGGTGGTGGTGGTGGAGATGGTAGTAGTGGTGGTGGTGGTGGTAGTAGTAGTGGTGATGGTGGTGGTGGTGATAGTGGTGGTGGTGGTGGTGGTGATGGTAGTAGTGGTGATGGTGGTGGTGATAGTAGTAGTGGTGGTGATAGTAGTAGTGGTGGTGATAGTAGTGGTGGTGGTGATAGTAGTAGTGGTGGTGATAGTAGTAGTGGTGGTGATAGTAGTAGTGGTGGTGGTGATAGTAGTAGTAGTGGTAATGATAGTAGTAGTGGTGGTGATAGTAGTAGTGGTGGTGGTGATGGTAGTAGTGGTGGTGGTGGTAATAGTAGTAGTAGTGGTGGTGATAGTAGTAGTGGTGGTGGTGGTAATAGTAGTAGTAGTGGTGGTGATAGTAGTAGTGGTAATGATAGTAGTGATGGTGGTGATAGTAGTAGTAGTGGTGGTGGTGATGTTGGTGGTGATAGTAGTAGTGGTGGTGGTGGTGATAATAGTGGTGGTGGTGATAGTAGTAGTGGTGGTGGTGATAATAGTAGTAGTGGTGGTGATAGTAGTGGTGGTGGTGATAGTAATAGTGGTGGTGGTAGTAGTAGTGGTGGTGGTGGTGGTGGTGGTGGTGATGGTAGTAGTGGTGGTGGTGATAATAGTAGTAGTGGTGGTGATAGTAGTGGTGATGGTGATAGTAATAGTGGTGGTGGTAGTAGTAGTGGTGGTGGTGGTGATGATAGTAGTGGTGGTGGTGATAGTAATAGTGGTGGTGGTAGTAGTAGTAGTGGTGATGATAGTAATAGTGGTGGTGGTAGTAGTAGTGGTGGTGGTGATAGTAGTAGCAGTGGTGGTGATGGTGGTGGTGGTGGTGATAGTAGTAGTGGTGGTGATAGTAGTAGTGGTGGTGATAGTAGTAGTGGTGGTGATAGTAGTAGTGGTGGTGATAGTAGTAGTGGTGGTGATGGTGGTGGTGGTGGTGATAGTAGTAGTGGTGGTGATAGTAGTAGTGGTGGTGGTGATAGTAGTAGTAGTGGTGGTGATAGTAGTAGTGGTGGTGATAGTGGTGGTGGTGATGGTGGTGGTGATAGTAGTAGTGGTGGTGGTGATAGTAGTAGTAGTGGTGGTGATAGTAGTAGTGGTGGTGATAGTAGTAGTGGTGGTGGTGATAGTAGTAGCGGTGGTGATAGTAGTAGTGGTGGTGGTGATAGTAGTAGTGGTGGTGATAATAGTAGTGGTGGTGGTAATAGTAGTGGTGGTGGTGATAGTAGTAGTGGTGGTGGTGATAGTAGTAGTGGTGGTGATAGTAGTAGTGGTGGTGGTGATAGTAGTAGTGGTGGTGATAATAGTAGTGGTGGTGGTAATAGTAGTAGTGGTGGTGGTGATAGTAGTAGTGGTGGTGATAGTAGTAGTGGTGGTGGTGATAGTAGTAGCGGTGGTGGTGATAGTAGTAGTGGTGGTGATAGTAGTAGTGGTGGTGATAGTAGTAGTGGTGGTGATGGTGGTGGTGGTGGTGATAGTAGTAGTGGTGGTGATAGTAATAGCGGTGGTGATAGTAGTGGTGGTGGTGGTGATAGTAGTAGTGGTGGTGGTGATAGTAGTAGCGGTGGTGGTGATAGTAGTAGTGGTGGTGATAGTAGTAGTGGTGGTGATAGTAGTAGTGGTGGTGATAGTAGTAGTGGTGGTGATGGTGGTGGTGGTGGTGATAGTAGTAGTGGTGGTGATAGTAATAGTGGTGGTGGTGGTGGTGATAGTAGTAGTAGTGGTGGTGATAGTAGTAGTAGTGGTGGTGGTGATAGTAGTAGTGGTGGTGGTGATAGTAGTAGCGGTGGTGATAGTGGTGGAGGTGGTGATAGTAATAGTGGTGGTGGTGATAGTAGTAGTGGTGGTGGCGATAGTAGTAGTGGTGGTGATAGTAGTAGTGGTGGTGGTGATAGTAGTAGCGGTGGTGATAGTGGTAGTGGTGGTGATAGTAGTGGTGGTGGTGATAGTAATGATAGTGGTGGTGGTGATAGTAGTAGTGGTGGTGATAGTAGTGGTGTGGTGGTGATAGTAGTAGTGGTGGTGATAGTAGTGGTGGTGGTGATAGTAGAGGTGGTGGTGATAGTAGTGGTGTGGTGGTGATAGTAGTGGTGGTGGTGATAGTAATGATAGTGGTGGTGGTGATAGTAGTATTGGTGGTGATAGTAGTGGTGTGGTGGTGATAGTAGTAGTGGTGGTGATAGTAGTGGTGGTGGTGATAGTAATGATAGTGGTGGTGGTGGTGATAGTAGAGGTGGTGGTGATAGTAGTAGTGGTGGTGATAGTAGTGGTGGTAGTGATAGTAATGATAGTGGTGGTGGTGGTGATAGTAGAGGTGGTGGTGATAGTAGTGGTGTGGTGGTGATAGTAGTAGTGGTGGTGTTGATAGTAGTAGTGGTGATAGTAGTAGTGGTGGTGGTGATAGTAGTAGTGGTGGTGGTGATAGTAGTAGTGGTGGTGATAGTAGTAGTGGTGGTGGTGATAGTAGTAGTGGTGGTGGTGATAGTAGTAGTGGTGGTGATAGTAGTGGTGGTGGTGGTGATAGTAGTGGTGGTGGTGATAGTAGAGGTGGTGGTGATAGTAGTGGTGGTGGTGATAGTAATGATAGTAGTGGTGGTGGTGATAGTAGTAGTGGTGGTGATAGTAGTAGTGGTGGTGGTGATAGTAGTGGTGGTGGTGGTGATAGTAGTAGTGGTGGTGGTGATAGTAGTAGTGGTGATAGTAGCAGTGGTGGTGATAGTAGTAGTGGTGGTGGTGATAGTAGTAGTGGTGGTGGTGATAGTAGTAGTGGTGATAGTAGCAGTGGTGGTGGTGGTGGTGGTGATAGTAGTAGCGGTGGTGATAGTAGTAGTAGTGGTGGTGGTAATAGTAGTAGTAGCGGTGGTGATAGTAGTAGTGGTGGTGGTGATAATAGTAGTAGTGGTGGTGATAGTAGTAGTTGTGGTGGTGATAGTAGCAGTGGTGGTGATAGTAGTAGCGGTGGTGATAGTAGTAGTGGTGGTGGTGATAGTAGTGGTGGTGGTGGTGATAGTAGCAGTGGTGGTGATAGTAGTAGTGGTGGTGATAATAGTAGTGGTGGTGGTAATAGTAGTAGTGGTGGTGATAGTAGTAGTGGTGGTGGTGATAGTAGTAGTGGTGGTGGTGATAGTAGTAGTGGTGGTGGTGATAGTAGTAGTGGTGGTGGTAATAGTAGTAGTGGTGGTGATAGTAGTAGTGGTGGTGGTGATAATAGTAGCGGTGGTGATAGTAGTAGTGGTGGTGGTGATAGTAGTAGTGGTGGTGGTGATAGTAGCAGTGGTGGTGGTGATAGTAGTGGTGGTGGTGATAGTAGCAGTGGTGGTGATAGTAGTAGTGGTGGTGATAATAGTAGTGGTGGTGGTAATAGTAGCAGTGGTGGTAGTGGTAGTGGTGGTGGTGATAGTAGTAGCGGTGGTGATAATAGTAGCAGTGGTGGTGATAGTAGTAGTGGTGGTGGTGATATAGTAGTGGTGGTGATAGTAGTAGTGGTGTGGTGGTGATAGTAGTAGTGGTGATAGTAGTAGTGGTGATAGTGATAGTAGTAGTGGTGGTGGTGACAGTAGTGGTTGTGGTGGTGATAGTAGTAGTGGTGGTGGTGATAGTAGTAGTAGTGGTGGTGGTGGTAGTAGTGGTGATATTAGTAGTAGTAGTGGTGATAGTAGTGGTGGTGGTGATAGTAGTAGTGGTGGTGGTGGTAGTAGTGGTGATATTAGTAGTGGTGGTGGTGGTGATAGTAGTAGTGGTGGTTGTGATGGTGATAGTGGTGGTGGTGGTGGTGATAGTAGTGGTGGTGGTGGTGGTGATAGTAGTGGTGGTGGTGGTGGTGATAGTAGTAGTAGTGGTGGTGATAGTAGTAGTAGTGGTGGTGGTGGTGATAGTAGTAGTAGTGGTGGTGGTGATAGTAGTAGTGGTGTGGTGGTGATAGTAGTAGTGGTGATAGTAGTAGTGGTGATAGTGATAGTAGTAGTGGTGGTGGTGACAGTAGTGGTTGTGGTGGTGATAGTAGTAGTGGTGGTGGTGATAGTAGTAGTAGTGGTGGTGGTGGTAGTAGTGGTGATATTAGTAGTAGTAGTGGTGATAGTAGTGGTGGTGGTGGTAGTAGTGGTGATATTAGTAGTGGTGGTGGTGGTGATAGTAGTAGTGGTGGTGGTGGTGGTGATAGTGGTGGTGGTGGTGGTGATAGTAGTGGTGGTGGTGGTGATAGTAGTAGTAGTAGTAGTGGTGGTGATAGTAGTAGTAGTGGTGGTGGTGATAGTAGTAGTGGTCGTGGTGGTGCTGATACTAGTAGTAGTGGTGGTGGTGATAGTAGTAGTAGTGGTGGTGATAGTAGTAGTAGTGGTGGTGGTGATAGTAGTAGTGGTGACGGTGGTGGTGGTGATAGTAGTAGTAGTGGTGGTGATAGTAGTAGTAGTGGTGGTGGTGATAGTAGTAGTGGTGACGGTGGTGGTGGTGATAGTAGTAGTAGTGGTGGTGATAGTAGTAGTAGTGGTGGTGATAGTAGTAGTAGTGGTGGTGG
This sequence comes from Oncorhynchus clarkii lewisi, assembly GCF_045791955.1. NCBI lineage: Eukaryota > Metazoa > Chordata > Actinopteri > Salmoniformes > Salmonidae > Oncorhynchus > Oncorhynchus clarkii. Next base: position 139,098 of record NW_027261028.1, read on the forward strand.
TGATAGTAGTAGTGGTCGTGGTGGTGCTGATACTAGTAGTAGTAGTGGTGGTGATAGTAGTAGTAGTGGTGGTGGTGATAGTAGTAGTGATGGTGGTGGTGGTGATAGTAGTGGTCGTGGTGGTGCTGATACTAGTAGTAGTAGTGGTGGTGATAGTGGTGGCGGTGATAGTAGTAGTAGTGGTGGTGGTGATAGTGCTGGTGGTGATAGTAGTAGTGGTGGTAATGGTGATAGTAGTAGTAGTAGTGATGGTGGTGGTGGTAGTAGTGGTGGTGATAGTGGTGGTGATGATAGTAGTAGTGGTGATTTTAGTAGTGGTGGTAGTAGTAGTGGTGATGGTGATAGTAGTAGTGGTAGTCGTGGTGATGGTGATAGTAGTATTTGGTGGTGGTGGTGGAGATGGTAGTAGTGGTGGTGGTGGTGGTAGTAGTAGTGGTGATGGTGGTGGTGGTGATAGTGGTGGTGGTGGTGGTGGTGATGGTAGTAGTGGTGATGGTGGTGGTGATAGTAGTAGTGGTGGTGATAGTAGTAGTGGTGGTGATAGTAGTGGTGGTGGTGATAGTAGTAGTGGTGGTGATAGTAGTAGTGGTGGTGATAGTAGTAGTGGTGGTGGTGATAGTAGTAGTAGTGGTAATGATAGTAGTAGTGGTGGTGATAGTAGTAGTGGTGGTGGTGATGGTAGTAGTGGTGGTGGTGGTAATAGTAGTAGTGGTGGTGGTGATAGTAGTAGTGGTGGTGGTGGTAATAGTAGTAGTAGTGGTGGTGATAGTAGTAGTGGTAATGATAGTAGTGATGGTGGTGATAGTAGTAGTAGTGGTGGTGGTGATGTTGGTGGTGATAGTAGTAGTGGTGGTGGTGGTGATAATAGTGGTGGTGGTGATAGTAGTAGTGGTGGTGGTGATAATAGTAGTAGTGGTGGTGATAATAGTAGTAGTGGTGGTGATAGTAGTGGTGGTGGTGATAGTAATAGTGGTGGTGGTAGTAGTAGTGGTGGTGGTGGTGGTGGTGGTGGTGATGGTAGTAGTGGTGGTGGTGATAATAGTAGTAGTGGTGGTGATAGTAGTGGTGATGGTGATAGTAATAGTGGTGGTGGTAGTAGTAGTGGTGGTGGTGGTGATGATAGTAGTGGTGGTGGTGATAGTAATAGTGGTGGTGGTAGTAGTAGTAGTGGTGATGATAGTAATAGTGGTGGTGGTAGTAGTAGTGGTGGTGGTGATAGTAGTAGCAGTGGTGGTGATGGTGGTGGTGGTGGTGATAGTAGTAGTGGTGGTGATAGTAGTAGTGGTGGTGGTGATAGTAGTAGTAGTGGTGGTGATAGTAGTAGTGGTGGTGATAGTGGTGGTGGTGATGGTGGTGGTGGTGGTGATAGTAGTAGTGGTGGTGGTGATAGTAGTAGTAGTGGTGGTGATAGTAGTAGTGGTGGTGATAGTAGTAGTGGTGGTGGTGATAGTAGTAGCGGTGGTGATAGTAGTAGTGGTGGTGGTGATAGTAGTAGTGGTGGTGATAATAGTAGTGGTGGTGGTTATAGTAGTGGTGGTGGTGATAGTAGTAGTGGTGGTGGTGATAGTAGTAGTGGTGGTGATAGTAGTAGTGGTGGTGGTGATAGTAGTAGTGGTGGTGATAATAGTAGTGGTGGTGGTAATAGTAGTAGTGGTGGTGGTGATAGTAGTAGTGGTGGTGATAGTAGTAGTGGTGGTGGTGATAGTAGTAGCGGTGGTGGTGATAGTAGTAGTGGTGGTGATAGTAGTAGTGGTGGTGATAGTAGTAGTGGTGGTGATAGTAGTAGTGGTGGTGATAGTAGTAGTAGTGGTGGTGGTGATAGTGCTGGTGGTGATAGTAGTAGTGGTGGTAATGGTGATAGTAGTAGTAGTAGTGATGGTGGTGGTGGTAGTAGTGGTGGTGATAGTGGTGGTGATGATAGTAGTAGTGGTGATTTTAGTAGTGGTGGTAGTAGTAGTGGTGATGGTGATAGTAGTAGTGGTAGTCGTGGTGATGGTGATAGTAGTATTTGGTGGTGGTGGTGGAGATGGTAGTAGTGGTGGTGGTGGTGGTAGTAGTAGTGGTGATGGTGGTGGTGGTGATAGTGGTGGTGGTGGTGGTGGTGATGGTAGTAGTGGTGATGGTGGTGGTGATAGTAGTAGTGGTGGTGATAGTAGTAGTGGTGGTGATAGTAGTGGTGGTGGTGATAGTAGTAGTGGTGGTGATAGTAGTAGTGGTGGTGATAGTAGTAGTGGTGGTGGTGATAGTAGTAGTAGTGGTAATGATAGTAGTAGTGGTGGTGATAGTAGTAGTGGTGGTGGTGATGGTAGTAGTGGTGGTGGTGGTAATAGTAGTAGTAGTGGTGGTGATAGTAGTAGTGGTGGTGGTGGTAATAGTAGTAGTAGTGGTGGTGATAGTAGTAGTGGTAATGATAGTAGTGATGGTGGTGATAGTAGTAGTAGTGGTGGTGGTGATGTTGGTGGTGATAGTAGTAGTGGTGGTGGTGGTGATAATAGTGGTGGTGGTGATAGTAGTAGTGGTGGTGGTGATAATAGTAGTAGTGGTGGTGATAGTAGTGGTGGTGGTGATAGTAATAGTGGTGGTGGTAGTAGTAGTGGTGGTGGTGGTGGTGGTGGTGGTGATGGTAGTAGTGGTGGTGGTGATAATAGTAGTAGTGGTGGTGATAGTAGTGGTGATGGTGATAGTAATAGTGGTGGTGGTAGTAGTAGTGGTGGTGGTGGTGATGATAGTAGTGGTGGTGGTGATAGTAATAGTGGTGGTGGTAGTAGTAGTAGTGGTGGTGATAGTAGTAGTGGTGGTGATAGTAGTAGTGGTGGTGATAGTAGTAGTGGTGGTGATGGTGGTGGTGGTGGTGATAGTAGTAGTGGTGGTGATAGTAATAGTGGTGGTGGTGGTGGTGATAGTAGTAGTAGTGGTGGTGATAGTAGTAGTAGTGGTGGTGGTGATAGTAGTAGTGGTGGGTTAGCCTGAATACAGTAATGTTTACATCCCACTTACTGACACTGTCAGTAGATATAATGTAGACTAGTGTTTTCCTCGCTAGGCCCATTGTTACTAATTACACTCTCATTGACCCCTGACCTCTCCTATTCATGCCATGACTTTCACACATAACCTACACCAGCAGCGAACTCTCTTTTTAGTGGTCTGTCTCTCTCTCCTCCCCCTCTTTCTACAGTATCTATGTGTGATGGCTGGTGTGTGGGCGACTTGGTAAAACAGGATTGTGTGTGTGTGTATGTGGTTGATTGCAGAGACGGCACTGTGGCCTAGCTATCGTCGAGACTTGCCGTTGCCATAGTTACGGCGGCAGCAGGGATTTCTCATTGACGCTAGCTCGGTCGGGGTTTGCCCGACACCTGCGGCGAGTTCCTCTCGAGGTGTGCGTGTGTGTCCCCCTTCTGTCACCCAGAGGTGCCAGGATATCACCAGGAGGCATGCGTACACACACACACACACAGTTGACAGCTAAGAGGATGTAGCGAGGCACAGAGCAGTAGTGCCCTGCTGTAAGTAAGATGTTACTGAATAGCATTACCCTACGGATACTGTGGCACTCGCTTTGTCTAGGGGTCCTAGTCCTAGTTACATGGTCTGTAACCTGAGTGAACATGTGTCTAGGGGTCCTAGTTACATGGTCTGTAACCTGAGTGAACATGTGTCTAGGGGTCCTAGTCCTAGTTACATGGTCTGTAACCTGAGTGAACATGTGTCTAGGGGTCCTAGTTACATGGTCTGTAACCTGAGTGAACATGTGTCTAGGGGTCCTAGTCCTAGTTACATGGTCTGTAACCTGAGTGAACATGTGTCTAGGGGTCCTAGTTACATGGTCTGTAACCTGAGTGAACATGTGTCTAGGGGTCCTAGTCACATGGTCTATAACCTGAGTGAACATGTGTCTAGGGGTCCTAGTTACATGGTCTGTAACCTGAGTGAACATGTGTCTAGGGGTCCTAGTCCTAGTTACATGGTCTGTAACCTGAGTGAACATGTGTCTAGGGGTCCTAGTCACATGGTCTATAACCTGAGTGAACATGTGTCTAGGGGTCCTAGTTACTTGGTCTGTAACCTGAGTGGCTAGGAAAAACTCCCTAGAAAGGCCAAAACCTAGGAAGAAACCTAGAGAGGAACCAGGCCAGTCCTCTTCTGGCTGTGCCAGGTGGAGATTATAACAGAACATGGCCAAGATGTTCAAATGTTCATAAATGACCAGCATGGTCAAATAATAATAATCACAGGCAGAACAGTTGAAACTGGAGCAGCAGCACGGCCAGGTGGACTGGGGACAGCAAGGAGTCATCATGCCCGGTAGTCCTGAGGCATGGTCCTAGGGCTCAGGTCCTCCGAGAGAGAGAAAGAAAGAGAAAATTAGAGAGAGCACACTTAAATTCACACAGGACACCGGATAGGACAGGAGAAGTACTCCAGATATAACAAACTGACCCTAGCCCCCCGACACATAAACTACTGCAGCATAAATACTGGAGGCTGAGACAGGAGGGGTCAGGAGACACTGTGGCCCCATCCGATGACACCCCCGGACAGGGCCAAACAGGTGCTAAAGCACAGCCCCCACACCACTAGAGGGATATCTTCAACCACCAACTTACCATCCTGAGACAAGGCCAAGTATAGCCCACAAAGATCTCCGCCACGGCACAACCCAAGGGGGGGCGCCAACCCAGACAGGAAGATCACATCAGTGACTCAACCCACTCAAGTGGCGCACCCCTCTTAGGGACGGTATGAAAGGGACGGTATCACCTTCACACTCCTGGGCCAGACTACACTCAATCATATGACCCACTGAAGAGATGAGTCTTCAGGAAAGCAACATTACCTCTCCTCGGTCCAGGGAGAGCAAACTCACCTCTCCTCGGTCCAGGGAGACAGCTACCTCACCTCTCCTCAGTCCAGGGAGACAGCTACCTCACCTCTCCTCAGTCCTGGGAGACAGCTACCTCACCTCTCCTCGGTCCAGGGAGACAGCAACCTCACCTCTCCTCGGTTCAGGGAGACAGCAACCTCGCCTCTCCTCGGTCCAGGGAGACAGCAACCTCACCTCTCCTCGGTCCAGGGAGACAGCAACCTCACCTCTCCTCGGTCCAGGGAGACAGCAACCTCACCTCTCCTCGGTTCAGGGAGACAGCAACCTCGCCTCTCCTCGGTCCAGGGAGACAGCAACCTCACCTCTCCTCGGTCCAGGGAGACAGCAACCTCACCTCTCCTCGGTCCTGGGAGACAGCAACCTCACCTCTCCTCGGTCCAGGGAGACAGCAACCTCACCTCTCCTCGGTCCAGGGAGACAGCAACCTCACCTCTCCTCGGTCCAGGGAGACAGCAACCTCACCTCTCCTCGGTCCAGGGAGACAGCAACCTCACCTCTCCTCGGTCCAGGGAGACAGCAACCTCACCTCTCCTCGGTCCTGGGAGACAGCAACCTCACCTCTCCTCGGTCCAGGGAGACAGCAACCTCACCTCTCCTCGGTTCAGGGAGACAGCAACCTCACCTCTCCTCGGTCCAGGGAGACAGAAACCTCACCTCACCTCGGTCCGGGAGACAGCAACCTCACCTCTCCTCGGTCCAGGGAGACAGCAACCTCACCTCTCCTCGGTCCTGGGAGACAGCAACCTCACCTCTCCTCGGTCCAGGGAGACAGCAACCTCACCTCTCCTCGGTTCAGGGAGACAGCAACCTCACCTCTCCTCGGTCCTGGGAGGCAGCAACCTCACCTCACCTTGGTCCGGGAGACTAGTCCAAGCAGATTAGTTCAAAATGGTGACCAATATATACATAAAAACCAAAAGGCCCAACTAAAGAGGTTAAGGTCTTTATTCAATCGGATCCGCTTTAGGAAAAATCCACACAGCGGTTGTTTTTGTCGGTGTCTGAGGGGGAACTGTGTTAGAGCTGTCAAATCCACTAGTGGCTCCTGCCATTATACCTAAAGCGGACGTAGCCATTGGCTGCACGGTGTCACATGTACAGATATCCCATGCAGTCTTGTTTACAAATTGGAACATGAGCTGTCATCTACACCTGTTTAATGACATTTCTATATAACCTACACTTTTCTCACTCTGATTATTCTAACGTGGGTGTGGCTTTGTGACAATGATCAAGAGCAGCTTGCTCACCGATTTGACGGCTCCAACACTCCCAGTTAACACGTGATCTGATTGAACCTAGGCCTTACTAACAAAGCCCAGATCAGAGGCTTCTGGCCTCCTCTCTCTCCAGAACTGACGATCACCCTAATTGTCAGCACCGGTCTCCTTATCAACCAGGCTCAGCATCCGGACAACGTTGCTGCTGCCCCCTGGAGGATGGAGTGTATCCTGTAACACTAACCCCCCCCCCATATCACAGTAATGATATGTGTATCCTGTAACACTAACCCCCCCCCCATGTCACAGTAATGATATGTGTATCCTGTAACACTACCCCCCCCATATCACAGTAATGATATGTGTATCCTGTAACACTACCCCCCCCCCATGTCACAGTAATGATATGTGTATCCTGGATAGTGTGTTTGTCTATGTCCAAACCCCCCCCCCCCCCATATCACAGTAATGATATGTGTATCCTGGATAGTGTGTTAGTCTATGTCCTAACCCCCCCCCCCCCTCCATATCACAGTAATGATATGTGTATCCTGGATAGTGTGTTTGTCTATGTCCTAACCCCCCCCCCCCCCCCATATCACAGTAATCCTGGATAGTGTGTTTGTCTATGTCCTACCCCCCCATATCACAGTAATCCTGGATAGTGTGTTTGTCTATGTCCTAACCCCCCCCCCTCCATATCACAGTAATCCTGGATAGTGTGTTTGTCTATGTCCTAACCCCCCCCCCCCCTCCATATCACAGTAATCCTGGATAGTGTGTTTGTCTATGTCCTACCCCCCCATATCACAGTAATCCTGGATAGTGTGTTTGTCTATGTCCTAACCCCCCCCCCCCCCCCCCCTCCATATCACAGTAATCCTGGATAGTGTGTTTGTCTATGTCCTAACCCCCCCCCCCCCCCCTCCATATCACAGTAATCCTGGATAGTGTGTTTGTCTATGTCCTAACCCCCCCCCCCCCTCCATATCACAGTAATCCTGGATAGTGTGTTTGTCTATGTCCTACCCCCCCATATCACAGTAATCCTGGATAGTGTGTTTGTCTATGTCCTAACCCCCCCCCCCCCCCCCCTCCATATCACAGTAATCCTGGATAGTGTGTTTGTCTATGTCCTAACCCCCCCCCCCCCCCCCCTCCATATCACAGTAATCCTGGATAGTGTGTTTGTCTATGTCCTACCCCCCCATATCACAGTAATCCTGGATAGTGTGTTTGTCTATGTCCTAACACTAACAGTAATGATATGTGAAAACTGAAATGATCAATTATTAGTGTGTTTTCCCCCATTATAAAGAGAATCTCTCCTGGACAGAACAGTTGTAAAAGTGTCCTACAGAAACCTTACTCAACAACAGTTTATTGGTGAACGACAGCTCGTAATAACTCACAGGTCCCCAAGGCACTTGATCATAATGACACAACGTTCTCTCTCTAAAATAACACTTACCAGTCGAATGGAAACTGGGTTTGACAGTTTACAATAAAATAATGAAAATCAGTGCACGGGCGCTCGTTCATACATCTGGCCATGTTCCAGGCCACCTACATCGCAGTCACGCACCAAATCTTACATAGTCAATCACTCCTTTCTAGGGAGTTTTTCCTAGCCACCGTGCATCTACACCTGCATTGCTTGCTGTTTGGGGTTTTAGGCAGGGTTTCTGTACAGCACTTTGAGATATCAGCTGATGTACGAAGGGCTATATAAATACATTTGATTTGGTTCATTTGTCTAAAAGACGCTGCTTTTGCAGGGCAGTCTGGAACACGGCCTTTTGCGTCTCCATGACAACCCGGTCAAATCAAGATGCTACATTATTACATTGCACATTAGAAATACTAGGGTGAAGTTGGGCCCCCTAGACACTGACCCAAGGCCAGTTTTAGATTATTCCCCCTAATGGTTAAAGGTTGGGATTGGGGGGGGGAGAGAGGAGGCTGATCCTAGGGACTGTTGTGCCTACGGGGGTCAACTTCATCCTACTGTTTTAGTTCATGGTGGTAAACTGGGTAAAGCTCTATTCTGTTCATGAAGGGCAGAGGTCATACTTAAAGGGTTATTTTATCGTCACGGCGATTAATATGGCGTTGTAGGACACAGAGTGCACAGTCGTCAACATTTCATTTTTCCTCATCAAAGTAAATGTGACGGAGTTGGCAACACGAGCTCCTGTTCATCCGTAGAGAAAATCATGAAGCAGAAACAAACAGATACATGATTTCATCTTCAATGGTTTGTCAGTTATGCTATGCAGGGCGGACACCAGTTCCAACTGGCACTAGACAAACAAAACATTAAGGGAGATTGTAGTGTAACACGATGACAAACTGAACCGCGTTACACGGTAAGGTCTACCACCTGTTCTATTTGAACACACTGCAGGGGCCTGCAACCATAGATACAATCTATTCCATTCTATTTCTACATCTCTCTCTCTCTGTCTCTCTCTTTCTCTCTCTTTCTCTCTCTCTGTCTGTCTCTCTCTCTCTCTTCGACGGGAGCTTTTTAGCCAGATAACAGCTAGTTTCAAAGCTTGGTGAAAAAGAGGCTGTAGCCTTGAACCCTGGTAACAGGTGGTGGATATTTGGGCACAGTGCTTTAGTTAAACATTTTCAGGGTGTTTAAGATACGATCTCTTCTCCATGGATCAAGTTTTACGTCAAACAGTAAACCTGCATAATCACACGACTAAACCATTGGCAACATGGTTAACCTATTGATTAGTGAATGTTTTGATTTGTACGTGTGTGTGTGTGTATACAGTGGGGAGAACAAGTATTTGATACACTGCCGATTTTGCAGGTTTTCCTACTTACAAAGCATGTAGAGGTCTGTAATTTTTATCATAGGTTCACTTCAACTGTGAGAGACGGAATCTAAAACAAAAATCACATTGTATGATTTTTAAGTAATTCATTTGCATTTTATTGCATGACATAAGTATATCTACATGTTCTCCCCGCTGTATAGACACACACACACACACACAACGCCTGTTTTATGGATGTGTCCGTGCGCGTCCGAGTGTCTGTCTGTCCGTGCATACGTCTCCTCTCAGCTGTCCCACTCAGCCGAGGGCGTGTTGTCCTCTCCTCTCTCCTCATCTTCCTCATCCGAGTCAGAGGAGACCTTCTTCATCCTCTGCATGGCTGCCTTGATGCTCCTCTGTAGATCCGTGTCCCTGCTGTCCTGGGGCAGGGGCACCGCTGGGACCACCTGGAGGGGACATCACAGAGCAGGGTCATCAAGTTAGCCAGTGGGACCGGTTCAGAGGGCTACCCATCGTTTCAAGTGTTTGTCACGTGCACTACTAGTGTTTGTCACGTGCACTACTACTAGTGTTTGTCACGTGCACTACTACTAATGTTTGTCACGTGCACTACTACAGTGTTTGTCACGTGCACTACTACAGTGTTTGTCACGTGCACTACTACAGTGTTTGTCACGTGCACTACAACTCCTTTCTGGGACAGTTCCAGGGTCAGTAGCTATATACAGGGACAGTCCCAGGGTCAGTAGCTATATACAGGGTCAGTTCCAGGGTCAGTAGCTATATACAGGGACAGTTCCAGGGTCAGTAGCTATATACAGGGACAGTAGCTATATACAGGGTCAGTAGTTATATACAGGGTCAGTAGTTATATACAGGGACAGTAGCAGGTATTGATCCTGCAGGTCATCTCTGACACCTTTACTAACAGGTATTGATCCTGCAGGTCGTCTCTGACACCTTTACTAACAGGTATTGATCCTGCAGGTCGTCTCTGACACCTTTACTAACAGGTATTGATCCTGTAGGTCGTCTCTGACACCTTTACTAGCAGGTATTGATCCTGCAGGTCGTCTCTGACATCTTTACTAACAGGTATTGATCCTGCAGGTCGTCTCTGACATCTTTACTAGCAGGTATTGATCCTGCAGGTCATCTCTGACACCTTTACTAACAGGTATTGATCCTGCAGGTCGTCTCTGACACCTTTACTAGCAGGTATTGATCCTGCAGGTCGTCTCTGACACCTTTACTAGCAGGTATTGATCCTGTAGGTCGTCTCTGACATCTTTACTAGCAGGTATTGATCCTGCAGGTCGTCTCTGACACCTTTACTAGCAGGTATTGATCCTGCAGGTCATCTCTGACATCTTTACTAGCAGGTATTGATCCTGCAGGTCATCTCTGACATCTTTACTAACAGGTATTGATCCTGCAGGTCGTCTCTGACACCTTTACTAGCAGGTATTGATCCTGTAGGTCGTCTCTGACACCTTTACTAGCAGGTATTGATCCTGTAGGTCATCTCTGACACCTTTACTAGCAGGTATTGATCCTGTAGGTCAGCTCTGACACCTTTACTAGCAGGTATTGATCCTGCAGGTCGTCTCTATCTGACACCTTTACTAGCAGGTATTGATCCTGCAGGTCGTCTCTGACACCTTTACTAGCAGGTATTGATCCTGCAGGTCGTCTCTGACACCTTTACTAGCAGGTATTGATCCTGCAGGTCGTCTCTGACATCTTTACTAGCAGGTATTGATCCTGTAGGTCGTCTCTATCTGACACCTTTACTAGCAGGTATTGATCCTGTAGGTCGTCTCTAGCTGACATCTTTACTAGCAGGTATTGATCCTGTAGGTCGTCTCTAGCTGACACCTTTACTAGCAGGTATTGATCCTGCAGGTCGTCTCTATCTGACACCTTTACTAGCAGGTATTGATCCTGCAGGTCGTCTCTGACACCTTTACTAGCAGGTATTGATCCTGCAGGTCGTCTCTGACACCTTTACTAGCAGGTATTGATCCTGCAGGTCGTCTCTGACACCTTTACTAGCAGGTATTGATCCTGCAGGTCGTCTCTATCTGACACTTTTACTAGCAGGTATTGATCCTGCAGGTCGTCTCTGACACCTTTACTAGCAGGTATTGATCCTGCAGGTCGTCTCTGACACCTTTACTAGCAGGTATTGATCCTGTAGGTCATCTCTGACACCTTTACTAGCAGGTATTGATCCTGTAGGTCGTCTCTAGCTGACACCTTTTCTAGCAGGTATTGATCCTGCAGGTCGTCTCTGACACCTTTACTAGCAGGTATTGATCCTGCAGGTCGTCTCTGACACCTTTACTAGCAGGTATTGATCCTGCAGGTCGTCTCTGACACCTTTACTAGCAGGTATTGATCCTGTAGGTCGTCTCTATCTGACATCTTTACTAACATGTATTGATCCTGCAGGTTGAGGGGGGGTGTAATCGGTCCAGAGGGGTTCCTATAGAAGTCATGTAGCAGGGGGTGTAATCGGTCCAGAGGGGTTCCTATAGAAGTCATGTAGCAGGGGGTGTAATCGGTCCAGAGGGGTTCCTATAGAAGTCATGTAGAGGGTTGTGGCTAACTCCTGCACATTGTCATTGATGTGATGTAATAGCTTCATGGCTAACTCCTGCACATTGTCATTAATGTGATGTAATAGCTTCATGGCTAACTCCTGTACATTGTCATTAAAGTGATGTAACAGCTTCATGGCTAAGTAACATAGCTAACTCCTGCACATTGTCATTAATGTGATGTAACAGCTTCATGGCTAACTCCTGTACATTGTCATTAATGTGATGTAACAGCTTCATGGCTAACTCCTGTACATTGTCATTAATGTAACAGCTTCATGGCTAACTCCTGTACATTGTCATTAATGTGATGTAACAGCTTCATGGCTAACTCCTGTACATTGTCATTAATGTGATGTAACAGCTTCATGGCTAACTCCTACACATTGTCATTAATGTGATGTAACAGCTTCATGGCTAACTCCTGCACATTGTCATTAATGTAACAGCTTCATGGCTAACTCCTGTACATTGTCATTAATGTGATGTAACAGCTTCATGGCTAACTCCTGCACATTGTCATTAATGTAACAGCTTCATGGCTAACTCCTGTACATTGTCATTAATGTAACAGCTTCATGGCTAACTCCTGCACATTGTCATTAATGTAACAGCTTCATGGCTAACTCCTGTACATTGTCATTAATGTGATGTAACAGCTTCATGGCTAACTCCTGCACATTGTCATTAATGTAACAGCTTCATGGCTAACTCCTGTACATTGTCATTAATGTGATGTAACAGCTTCATGGCTAACTTCTGCACATTGTCATTAATGTGATGTAACAGCTTCATGGCTAACTCCTGCACATTGTCATTAATATGATGTGATGTAACAGCTTCATGGTTAACTCCTGTACATTGTCATTAATGTGATGTAACAGCTTCATGGCTAACTCCTGCACATTGTCATTAATGTGATGTAACAGCTTCATGGCTAACTCCTACACATTGTCATTAATGACAATGTGATGCCTGATGCTGACCTTGCGTAGTTTGACCCCAAGTCTGATGGCAGACATTATGTTATCCCTGAGGTCGCCCCCGGAGGGCGCCAGGCCGGGACCAGGAGGGGCAAGGGGCTGGACACGACGCAGCCTGACCTGACCACGCTGTAATGATGCCAACACCTCGTCCATAGAACCTGGAGGGAGAAGGAGCAGGGGAAGACAGGTGGGAGAGAGAGAGAGAGAAGAAGTAGGGGAAGAAAGGTGGGAGAGAGAGAGACAAGAGAGAGAAGGGGGAGAAGAAGTAGGGTAAGAAAGGTGGGAGAGAGAGAGACAAGAGAGAGAGTGGGGGTGGGAGAGAGAGAGACAAGAGAGAGAGAGGGGGGGAGAAGAAGTAGGGGAAGAAAGGTGGGAGAGAGAAACAAGAGAGAGAGAAGAAGTAGGGGAAGAAAGGTGGGAGAGAGAGACGAGAGAGAGAGAGAGAGAGAGAGAAGAAGTAGGGGAAGAAAAGTGGGAGAGAGAGAGGGGGGAGAAGAAGAAGGGGAAGAAAGGTAGGAGAGAGAGAGAGGGGGGGAGAAGAAGTAGGGGGAAGAAAGGTGGGAGAGAGAGAAACAAGAGAGAGAGAAGAAGTAGGGGAAGAAAGGTGGGAGAGAGAGAGACGAGAGGGGGGGGGGGAGAAGTAGGGGAAGAAAGGTGGGAGAGAGAGAGAGAAGAAGTAGGGGAAGAAAGGTGGGAGAGAGAGAGGGATAGAGAAGAAGCAGGGGAAGAAAGGTGGGAGAGAGAGAGGGATAGAGAAGAAGCAGGGGAAGAAAGGTGGGAGAGAGAGACAAGAGAGAGAGAGGGGGGAGAAGAAGTAGGGGAAGAAAGGTGGGAGAGAGAGAAACGAGAGAGAGTGAGAGAGAGAGAGAAGAAGTAGGGGAAGAAAGGTGGGAGAGAGAGAAACGAGAGAGAGAGAGCGAGAGAGAAGAAGTAGGGGAAGAAAGGTGGGAGAGAGAGAAACGAGAGAGAGAGAGAGAGAGAGAGAGAGAGAGAGAGGAATGGAAAAGAAGTGGGAGAGAGAGAAGAGAGAGAGAGAGAGGAATGGAGAAGAAGAGTGGGAGAGAGAGGTGGGAGAGAGAGAGGGGGAGGGAGAAGGAGCAGGGGAAGAAAGGTGGGAGAGAGAAGCGAGAGAGGAATGGAGAAGAAGAGTGGGAGAGAGAGAAGAAGCAGGGGAAGAAAGGTGGGAGAGAGAAATGAGAGAGAGGGGGAGGGAGAAGAAGCAAACGAAAGAAAGGTGGGAGAGAGAAATCAGAGAGAGGGGGAGGGAGAAAGGCAGGGGAAGAAAGGTGAGAGAGAGGTGGAGGGAGAAGAAGCAGGGGAAGAAAGGTGGGAGAGAGAAATGAAAGAGAGGGAGGGAGAAAGGCAGGGGAAGAAAGGTGAGAGAGAGGGGGAGGGAGAAGAAGCAGGGGAAGAAAGGTGGGAGAGAGAAATGAGAGAGAGGGGGAGGGAGAAAGGCAGGGGAAGAAAGGTGAGAGAGAGATGGAGGGAGAAGAAGCAGGGGAAGAAAGGTGGGAGAGAGAAATGAGAGAGAGTGGGAGGGAGAAAGGCAGGGGAAGAAAGGTGGGAGAGAGAGCAGATATGGAAAGAGAGTAGAAGCTGTCAAGAGAGCTGTCACAAGGTGCAGCTACAGTAGAAACTTGTAGAAGACAGAGAGTTTCCCTTTTTACAACAGTAGGAGAAATAATGAGCCGGGACAAGTAGCTACTGCATCAGAAACAGACCGTCACTGGAAGGTGGATCATCCTCACCTAGGTTCTGCTTCAGGGTCATTTTGGCAGGGAAGGGTGCAGCCTCTCTCTCACTGAGAGGCATGGGGGAGTCCCCTACCTCTGTCTTACAGGGGGTGAGGGCAGGGAGGGGTGGAGGGGGAGGAGGTGGGGGTAGGGGAGGAGGAGGAGGAGGGGGAGGAGGAGAGGAGGTCTGAGGTGGGGGTACAGCTGTAGTGGGAGGTGTAGTTGGCAGAGGCGAAGGAGGAGGGAGAGGAGGAGTGAAGATTTGGACGGGGATGTCTTTAGGTTTGAGTTTCCTGGGGGTCTTTCTGGGGGCGGCCCCATTAGATGAAGAGGAGGGGCCGATGCTAACGATTGACAGAGGCTGGGGGAGGTCGGAACACTGCGGCTCCCTGGCAGCCATCTTGGATCGTGGAGTCTTCAGGACGTAACTTCCCTGTCGCTTCTACAGGAAAGACAGCAGGAAAACACTTCAGCAACACATCCTTCCCTTTAGTCCCTCCATCCATGAGAGGATAAGTGATGGGTTGACTGATTACCTCTCTGAAGGAGCGGAGTCTGCTCAGGGTTCTCTCTCTCTCCTGGTCCATCCACTCCTTCCTCCTCTCTTCATCCTCTCTCCTCTTCTCTCTCTTCTGGAGGGACACGGAGAGAAATAAGACAAGACTGGTGGAATCAACTGAGATAGTTACCTCACTGCTTTAGTAACATTTTAGGTAGCTATAGAAGAGACCGAAACAGAGAGAGAGACACAGGGAGAGAGAGACAGAGAGAGAGACGGAAAGAGAGACAGAGAGAGACACAGGGAGAGAGAGAGATAGAGATAGACAGAGATACAGAGAGAGAGAGAGCGACAGAGAGAGAGAGAGAGAGATCATGTAAACTGAGGATGGTGTCTCCAGTGTGGGTGTTTCCGTGGGTGGGTTTGCCCTCGTTACTATGGTAACTTACCAGGGCTACTCCGCGGTGCTGGGTAAAGGGATCCTTTAAGAGCGTGTGTGCATGTTGTCATGGTAACTCACCAGGGCTACTCCGTGGTGCTGGGTAAAGTGAGTGGAGCTGTGCTGGGCCAGACGGTGCTTCTGCTCGTTAGCCTCCACACACTGATCCTGTAACACCACACACCATGTTACACACACACCATGTTACACACACACCATGTTACAACACACACACCACGTTACACACAATACAGACACCACGTTACAACACAGACACCACGTTACAACACAACACAACACAGACACCACGTTACAACACAACACAGACACCACGTTACAACACAACACAGACACCACATTACACCACAACACAGACACCACGTTACAGCAAAACAGACACCACGTTACAACACAGACACCACGTTACAACATGAGGCGTTAAGATAGAACAGTCTAAATGTTTAGGAGGAACTTTATTACAGGTTTGTCAGGAAGGGGCACACCCCCTGGTACCTTCTTGTTGTGGAGGTAGGTTAACACACACCCCCTGGTACCTTCTCACTGTGGAGGTAGGTTAACACACACCCCCTGGTACCTTCTCACTGTGGAGGTAGGTTAACACACACACCCCCTGGTACCTTCTTGTTGTGGAGGTAGGTTAACACACACCCCCTGGTACCTTCTTGTTGTGGAGGTAGGTTAACACACACCCCCTGGTACCTTCTCACTGTGGAGGTAGGTTAACACACACCAGGGGGTGTGTGTTAACCTACCTCCACAGTGAGAAGGTACCAGGGGGTGTGTACCTTCTGTGGTACCTTCTTGTTGTGGAGGTAGGTTCAAACACACACACACACACACCCCCCAGGGTACCTTCTTGTTGCGGAGGTATGCGCGGCGGGCACATATGTTCCCTCTCTTGGCTTCCAGCTGCTGTAGGCGTCGCCCCAGGTGATTGACAGGTGAGTGGGTGGGGTCTAAAGGTGCAGCTGTCTGTGATAGGCTTTGGAGCTCCTCTGGATCCTCACACACATCATAATACACCACCTCCTCTTTCAGCTCTGAAACACACACCATAACACACCACCTCCTCTTTCAGCTCTGAAACACACACCATAACACACCACCTCCTCTTTCAGCTTTGAAACACACACCATAACACACCACCTCCTCTTTCAGCTCTGAAACACACACCATAACACACCACCTCCTCTTTCAGCTCTGAAACACACACCATAACACACCACCTCCTCTTTCAGCTCTGAAACACACACCATAACACACCACCTCCTCTTTCAGCTCTGAAACATTCTACAAATCTCTGTAGACACAATCTGATAAGCAGACATCTGTCGCTTCCCATCTCCTCTTCCTCTGTTGTTCTCTCCCTCCTCCCTGTTGCTCCCTCTCTCCTTCTCCTTTCTCCCCCTCTCCCTCCCCCCGCACTCCTCTCTCTGTCGCTCCTTCTCTCCCTCCCCCCACTGTCGCTCCTTCTCTCCCTCCCCCCTCCTGTCTCTCTCCCCCTCCCCCCACTCTGTTGCTCCTTCACTCCCTCCCCAGTCTCTCCTTCACTCCCTCCCCCCGTCGCTCCATCTCTCCCTCCCCCCACTCTGTCACTCCTTCCTCCTCTGCAGCTCCTTCTCTCCCTCCCTCCACACTCCTCCTTGTCGCTCCTTCTCTCCCTCCCTCCACTGTCACTCCTTCTCTCCCTCCCCCTCCATCGCTCCTTCTCTTCCTCCCCCCGCACTCCTCCCTGTCGCTCCTTCTCTCCCTCCCCCCACCGTCGCTCCTTCTCTCCCTCCCCCCACACTCCTCCCTGTCTCTCCCTCCCCCTTCTCCTCTATCGCTCCTTCTCTCCCTCCCCCCACTCCTCCCTGTCGCTCCTTCTCTCCCTCCCCCTTCTCCTCTATCGCTCCTTCTCTCCCTCCCCCCACACTCCTCCCTGTCGCTCCTTCTGTCGCGCCTTCTCTCCCTCCCCCCGCACTCCTCCCTGTCGCTCCTTCTGTCCCTCCCTCCACTGTCGCTCCTTCTCTCCCTCCCCCCTCCTCCTCTATCGCTCCTTCTCTCCCTCCCCCCACACTCCTCCCTGTCGCTCCTTCTCTCCCTCACCCCACTGTCGCTCCTTCTCTCCCTCCCCCCTCCTCCTCCTCTATCGCTCCTTCTCTCCCTCCCCCACACTCCTCCCTGTCGCTCCTTCTCTCCCTCACCCCAATGTCGCTCCTTCACTCCCCCCCTCCTGTCTCTCCCTCCCCCATCGCTCCTTCTCTCCCTCCCCCCCACACTCCTCCCTGTCGCTCCTTCTCTCCCTCACCCCACTGTCGCTCCTTCTCTCCCTCCCCCCTCCTCTATCGCTCCTTCTCTCCCCACCCTCCTCTATCGCTCCTTCTCTCCCTCCCCCACACTCCTCCCTTTCGCTCCTTCTCTCCCTCACCCCAATGTCGCTCCTTCACTCCCCCCCCTCCTGTCTCTCCCTCCCCCATCGCTCCTTCTCTCCCTCCCCCACACTCCTCCCTGTCGCTCCTTCTCTCCCTCACCCCACTGTCTCTCCTTCTCTCCCTCCCCCCTCCTCTATCGCTCCTTCTCTCCCCCCCTCCCTGTTGCTCCTTCTCTCCCTCACCCCAATGTCGCTCCTTCACTCCCCCCCCTCCTGTCTCTCCCTCCCCCCTCTATCGCTCCTTCTCTCCCTCCCCCCTCTATCGCTCCTTCTCTCCCTCCCCCCTCCTCCTCCATCGCTCCTTCTCTCCCTCCCCCCTCTATCGCTCCTTCTCTCCCTCCCCCCTCTATCGCTCCTTCTCTCCCTCCCCCCTCTATCGCTCCTTCTCTCCCTCCCCCCTCTATCGCTCCTTCTCTCCCTCCCCCCTCCTCCTCTATCGCTCCTTCTCTCCCTCCCCCCTCTATCGCTCCTTCTCTCCCTCCCCCCTCCTCCTCTATCGCTCCTTCTCTCCCTCCCCCCTCTATCGCTCCTTCTCTCCCTCCCCCCTCCTCCTCTATCGCTCCTTCTCTCCCTCCCCCTCTATCACTCCTCTCTCTATTTTGCTCCCACTCTTTCACCCTCCTCTTTTCTTTTGCTTTCTCTCTCTCTTTTCATCGGGGAAGAACAATGAAGTGGTAGGGGGTTGCTGCCTTCCTCTCTCATGTTATAAAAATACATCTAGACTCTAGAGCCAAGTACTCGAAGCCCTGCCAAGGATGGCAGACAGAAACACACACACACACCCTTGGAAACAAACACTATTTTCCCCATGGGCAGTAATTAAGGGATTTACATGCAGAAAATCTGCTTTTGTGACATGATTTGTAATCCAGTGACGCAGCAGAAGTAGATCTCTATCTAGGGACAGTGGAGGAAGCCACGCTGCTCTTCTCCAGACCCTCCTAGCTGCCCCCCCCCTTTTAGAGCAGCTCTCCACACCCTCTCAGCACCCTCTCACAGAAATCTGATGTCAACATGTCGGACTGTGAGACTGGCATCTTCAGTCATTTGAAAAAAACTTTGAACATTTTGCATTGCATTTTGAAAAATCTAAATGTATAGATCTGTGTGTGTGTGTGTGTGTGTGTGTGTAACCTACCTTTTATCTGGCGTCGCAGGGTGTCGATCTGAGCGACCAATAGGAGCTCTTCGTTCTTGAGGATCTCAAACTTGGCATCGTAGAGTTCTAGCTGAGCCTCATAGTACTGAATCTCTAGGTTATCTACCGTCTCTGGTCCCCTCTGGTCCTGGCCAGACAGACCTCCCATCTAGGATACAATATAGAACACTATGGTTATAACAGCTCCAGTATGGTTATAACACTACATAAGTCTAGGATACAATATAGAACACTATGGTTATAACAGCTCCAGTAAAAAAAATCCCAGAACCACACGGGGGGACCTAGTGAATGACCTGCAGAGAGCTGGGACCAAAGTAACAAAGCCTACCATCAGTAACACACTACGCCGCCAGGGACTCAAATCCCCCTGCTTAAGCCAGTACATGTCCAGGCCCGTCTGAAGTTTGCTGGAGAGCATTTGGATGATCCAGAAGAAGATTGGGAGAATGTCATATGGTCAGATGAAACCAAAATATAACTTTTTGGTAAAAACTCAACTCGTCGTGTTTGGAGGACAAAGAATGCTGAGTTGCATCCAAAGAACACCATACCTACTGTGAAGCATGGGGGTGGAAACATCATGCTTCGGGGCTGTTTTTCTGCAAAGGGACCAGGACGACTGATCCGTGTAAAGGAAAGAATGAATGGGGCCATGTATCGTGAGATTTTGAGTGAAAACCTCCTTCCATCAGCAAGGGCATTGAAGATGAAACGTGGCTGGGTCTTTCAGCATGACAATGATCCCAAACACACCGCCCGGGCAACGAAGGAGTGGCTGTGTAAGAAGCATTTCAAGGTCCTGGAGTGGCCTAGCCAGTCTCCAGACCTCAACCCCATAGAAAATCTTTGGAGGGAGTTGAAAGTCTGTGTTGCCCAGCAACAGCCCCAAAACATCACTGCTCTAGAGGAGATCTGCATGGAGGAATGGGCCAAAATACCAGCAACAGTGTGTGAAAACCTTGTGAAGACTTACAGAAAACGTTTGACAACAAAGGGTATATAACAAAGTATTGAGATAAACTTTTGTTATTGACCAAATACTTATTTTCCACCATAATTTGCAAATAAATTCATAAAAAATCCTACAATGTGATTTTCTGGATTTTTGTTTCTCATTTTGTCTGTCACAGTTGAAGTGTACCTATGATGAAAATTACAGGCCTCTCTCATCTTTTATAGTGGGAGAACTTGCACAATTGGTGGCTGACTAAATACTTTTTTTTCCCCACTGTATGTTTCTGCATATCGATGTTGGATGAAAAGCTATGATCTCCAAAATATAAACTTTTCAGGAAATGGAAAAAAACGGTTCTATTTTCCCATTTAAGAAACACAGAGTTCTGAAAGTTGAGATGCTATTTTCTTGTTCCTAGAGTTGTGAGATGTTCAGAATCCAGACTAGTGTTGGTAGTTGACACACGTAGACATACAGCTGGAGGGGTAGCTGTCTGTCTGTCTGTCTGTCTGTCTGTCTGTCTGTCTGTCTGTCTGGGGAATTCTCTGTTCACACTCAGCTCTATAGACAGATCAAAGACCCGGAAAGAGAGAGCGACAGAGCTACAGACACAGCTACAGACAGAGCTACAGACAGAGCTACAGCTACAGACAGACACAGCTACAGACAGAGACACAGCTACAGACAGAGACAGAGCTACAGACACAGCTACCGACACATCTACAGACAGAGCTACAGACACAGCTACAGACAGAGCTACAGACACAGCTACAGACAGAGCTACAGACAGAGCTACAGACACAGCTACCGACACATCTACAGACAGAGCTACCGACAGAGCTACAGCTACAGACAGAGACAGAGCTACAGACAGAGACCGAGCTACAGACGCAGCTACAGACACCCCCAGGGAATCTGATCAGATAGGAATACCAATCCAGAGAATGGCCTTTTAAAACACACACACACACACACACACACAGTACCTTCTCTCTGATGGTGTGTTTCTTGCGGTGCAGACACATCTCAGTTGCTCTCATGTGTTGCAGGGTCTCTTTAGCCAGCAGGAAACGCAGCTTCTCCAGTCTAGGAGCTGCTGAGGCCCAGGAGGCCTGACCAAAACCACGCTTATCCTCCCCCATCACACGTAGCATACCTGGTCACACAGATCAACCACACAGACGGGGTCATTTGGCACAGGGTTTGTTTCCTCTATATACAGCTGAGAGGGTCTGTGGAGAGCTGCTATAAGGGGGGGGGGGGGGGCAGCTGAGAGGGTCTGTGGAGAGCTGCTATAAGGGGGGGGGGGCAGCTGAGAGGGTCTGGAGAGCTGCTATAAGGGGGCTCTTAATGCTTCATACACACACACTCTCTCTCTCTCTCTCTCTACCTCCAAGGGCTTTGGATGTTTCTATGAAGTAGCTGACTGTGATGTCCTGTATGGAGGAGACTGCATCCTCTCCTCTCCTCCTCCACTCCTCTGCCTCTCTCTCCAGTGCTGCTATCCTCTTAGGACCCAACTCCTCCTCATCCAGAGACTTCTGATAGGGGCCAGGAGAGAACAGAAGAAAGGCTTTACATTCTAGAGCAGCGACATCGGGGGGGAGGGGTTAGAACAGCGACATCGGGGGGAGGGGGGTTAGAACAGCGACATCGGGGGGGGGGGGGGTTAGAACAGCGACATCGGGGGGGGATTAGAACAGCGACATCGGGGGGAGGGGGGTTAGAACAGCGACATCAGGGGAGGGGGGATTAGAACAGCGACATCGGGGGGGGGATTAGAACAGCGACATCGGGGGGGGGGGTTAGAACAGCGACATCGGGGGGGGATTAGAACAGCGACATCGGGGGAGGGATTAGAACAGCGACATCGGGGGGGGATTAGAACAGCGACATCGGGGGAGGGATTAGAACATCGACATCAGGGGAGGGGGGATTAGAACAGCGACATCGGGGGGGGGATTAGAACAGCGACATCGGGGGGGGGATTAGAACAGCGACATCGGGGGAGGGGGGGGGATTAGAACAGCGACATCGGGGGAGGGATTAGAACAGCGACATCAGGGGAGGGGGGATTAGAACAGCGACATCATGGGAGGGGGGATTAGAACAGCGACATCGGGGGGGGAATTAGAACAGCGACATCGGGGGGGGGGATTAGAACAGCGACATCGGGGGGGGGGGATTAGAACAGCGACATCGGGGGAGGGATTAGAACAGCGACATCGGGGGGGGGATTAGAACAGCGACATCGGGGGAGGGATTAGAACAGCGACATCGGGGGGGATTAGAACAGCGACATCGGGGGAGGGATTAGAACAGCGACATCGGGGGAGGGATTAGAACAGCGACATCGGGGGAGGGATTAGAACAGCGACATCAGGGGAGGGGGGATTAGAACAGCGACATCGGGGGGGGATTAGAACAGCGACATCAGGGGAGGGGGATTAGAACAGCGACATCGGGGGGGGATTAGAACAGCGACATCGGGGGGGGATTAGAACAGCGACATCGGGGGGGGATTAGAACAGCGACATCGGGGGGGATTAGAACAGCGACATCGGGGGGGGATTAGAACAGCGACATCGGGATTTAGGATCCAACTCCTCCTCCAGGGACACTGTGGCTGTGTTTAGACAGGCAGACCAATTCTTCTCCAATATTCTTTTCACTAATTGTTTTACTGATCAGATCACCAATTCATTGGCCTGTCTGTTTAAAACGCAGTAAGAGGGACACAGACATACACTACATGGTCAAAAGTATGTGGACACCTGCTTGTTGAACATCTCATTCCAAAATCATGGGCATTAATATGGACTTGGTCCCCCCTTTGCTGCTATAACAGCCTCCACTCTTCTGGGAAGGCTTTCCACTAGATTTTGGAACATTGCTGTGGGGACTTGCTTCCATTCAGCCACAAGAGAGTTAGTGAGGTCGGGCACTGTTGTTGGGCGATTAGGCCTGGCTCGCAGTCGCCGTTCTAATTCATCACAAAGATGTTCTATTGGGTTGAGGTCAGGGCTCCTGTGCAGGCCAGTCAAGTTCTTCCACACCAATTTCGACCATCCATTTCTGTATGGACCTCGCTTTGTGCACTGGGGGCGTTGTCATGCTGAAACAGGAAATGGCTTTGCCAAACATTTTGCTAGAATGTCATTGTATGCTGTAGCGTTAAGATTTCCCTTCACTGGAACTAAAGGGCCAAAACCATGAAAAACAGCTCCAGAACATTATTCCTCCCCCACCAAACTTTACAGTTGGCACTATGCATTCGGGCAGGTAGCGTTCTCCTGGCATCCCCCAAACCCAGATTGGTATGTCGGACTGCCAGATGGTGAAGCGTGAGTCATCACTCCAGAGAACGCATTTCCACTGCTCCAGAGTCCATTGGCGGTAGATTTACACCCCTCCAGACGACGCTTGGCATTACCCACTGTGATCTTAGACTTGTGGGTGGCTGCTCGGCCATGGAAACACATTTCATGAAGCTTCCGACGAACAGTTATTGTGCTGACGTTGCTTCCAGAGGCAGTTTGGACTTGGCAGTGAGTGTTGTAACCGAGGACAGATTATTTTTCCGCGCTTCAGCACTCAGCAGTCCCGTTCTGTGAACTTGTGTGGCCTTTGACGAACTGACTTGTTGGAAAGGTGGCATCCTATGACGATGCCACGTTGAAAGTCACTGAGATCTTCAGTAAGGCCGTTCTACTGACAACGTTTGTCTATGGAGATTGCGTGGCTGTGTGTTTTTTCGATTTTATACACGTGTCAGCAATGGGTGTGGCTGAAATACCAGAATCCGCTAATTTAAAGGTGTCCACAGAATTTTGTTTACATGTTGTGTAAGGGTTTAGGACAAAACCACTGAAAGTCTGGGTGTCTCACAACCACGATGAAACAACACAGCTTTTTCCCCTTCACGTTTCAAAAAGAGAAATTAGCAGTATTCACAAATGAGTTGATTTGGGCACAAAAATGTGAACATGATAATAGAATTCAAAACGTTGATTATTTGACTCCTGTGAACGTGACAGAGCATATATATTTTATTCTAAATGAGTGAAATGTGTCTTTGACCTCAGCTTGGTGACAGAGACCAGAGCAGTTGAATTCTGGCTGTATTCCACCTTGTATCAAAAACTCATGAGCAGACGGTGTGTCTCTGGTTCACGCTAAATTACAATCAATCAGTGTGTGTGTGTGTACGAGCGTGGGCTTCTGCGTAGTATGAGTCGGCGTAGTGTGTTTCAGCGTAGTGTGTGTCGGCATGGTGTGTGTGTGGGGTGTGTGTATGTGTGTGTGTGTCTCTCTGCCTACCAGTATCTCCATCTGGTAGAGCCCTGCCAGTTCTCTCATGTCTCTGAAGGGAGGGGTGTGTGTGTGTGTGTGTGTCTCTCCGCCTACCAGTATCTCCATCTTGTAGAGCCCTGACAGTTCTCTCATGTCTCTGAAGGGAGGGGTGTGTGTATGTGTGTGTGTGTGTGTGTGTGTCTCTCCGCCTACCAGTATCTCCATCTTGTAGAGCCCTGACAGTTCTCTCATGTTTCTGAAGGGAGGGGTGTGTGTGTGTGTGTGTGTGTGTGTGTGTGTGTGTGTGTCCACCTACCAGTATCTCCATCTTGTAGAGCCCTGCAAGTTCTCTCATTTCTCTGAAGGGAAGGGTGTGTGTGTGTGTGTGTGTGTCTCCACCTACCAGTATCTCCATCTTGTAGAGCCCTGCCAGTTCTCTCATGTCTCTGAAGGGTTGCAGCAGGTACTGGTAGAAGGTGGTTGCTACGGTGACCAGGTCCTGGTAGGCTAGGTCCTCCTCGTGGTAGATCTGTAGCAGTAGAATCATTCTGTCTGCACCTCCATGACTCTGAAGGATCTGTCAATCAATCAATACATTCTATTATATTAGGCTAATCAATCAAATTATATTTACACGAAACAGACTAGCGTAATACAGTATCTCACGTATTACAAAAAAAAAAATCTAATGTATTTGTCAGGTGATTGGCCAGTTCACTGTATGACCTGTGGAGCGAACTCCGGCCAACGTCAGGTGAAGCAAGAAATTAAAGTCCAGAGTCATTGACCTGTATGAAGTCCTTTATGTACCAATGAACAACATCCCAAAACTATCCCTTAAGTCTTCTCCCAGAGCTAGGCTAATGCCTTTAGCTCAGTGAACTAACACAGTCCTGTAGCCCACAGATGACCATGGCCTGGTTACTGTTCGTTATGATGACAGACCGATTTATAGGTCTTGTTTTATTTATCTCTGAAGATCTATTCTACCACAACTTGATGTGGACTTAGTGTCCCACTGTTCCAGTACTCAGTGTGCTGCAGCTGATGCTATCGTGAGTCAGATGTTCATTCCAGCAACGTCTGTGTCCGGCTAGGTCGTCTCTACGCAGGTCCGGCTAGGACGTCTCTACGCAGGTCCGGCTAGGTCGTCTCTACGCAGGTCCGGCTAGGTCGTCCCTACGCAGGTCCGGCTAGGTCGTCTCTACGCAGGTCCGGCTAGGTCGTCTCTACGCAGGTCCGGCTAGGTCGTCTCTACGCAGGTCCGGCTAGGTCGTCTCTACGTGGTCCGGCTAGGTCGTCTCTACGCAGGTCCGGCTAGGTCGTCTCTACGCAGGTCCGGCTAGGTCGTCTCTACGCAGGTCCGGCTAGGTCGTCTCTACGCGGTCCGGCTAGGTCGTCTCTACGCGGTCCGGCTAGGTCGTCTCTACACAGGTCCGGCTAGGTCGTCTCTACACAGGTCCGGCTAGGTCGTCTCTACGCAGGTCCGGCTAGGTCGTCTCTACACAGGTCCGGCTAGGTCGCGGTCCGGCTAGGTCGTCTCTACGCAGGTCCGGCTAGGTCGCGGTCCGGCTAGGTCGTCTCTACGCGACACACAGAGGTACACAGATTTGACTTGACGTAAAGGAAGAATTGGTTCCCACAACTCAATCGTTTCTATATCCACTTGTGATGGCTATATAGGCTACATTTGTGAATGATGATTATTATTATTTTGTATACATTTTGCTAGACTAAATGTAATGGCTCCTGTTACTCAAATAATAGTTGTTGTCCTTTACGTACTGCATATGGCTCAGTCCATCTGAATGTATAGACGTGTGTACTATGATATCACTGCCTTGTTTCTCACAGAATGGCTTGAGAACCTTCACCATTGGTATGCTAATGTTGGGTGCTGTAAACTGAGATGCTACACTTCCTTACAAACTGCTTGTGAAACCAACTCTTACGCCGTCATTTTGATTTAGATTCCGAGTTGCAAGTTAAATCAAAAACAACTTTCAAGCAAGAATTGTTTTGAGATTTATGGTTATTTTGTTCTCATTTTCAGGGCAAATCCATTTCCTCTCAAAGGGAAGAGTTTTTGGAGAGTTTAAATAAAAAAAATATACTGTATTTTATGATGCAGTGAGCTCTGATCATCTTTTGACTTTTTAAACCACATCTGAAGTTGCTGTTGAACAAACCCAATCAGATAAACACACTATTTAATGTTCAAACTGTTGAATGAATCTGTGATGTCTTGGCATACCTTTAGTCTCTGTGTTACCGAAGGACATTTACATGTCTGAAGCAGAAGAACGGAGCATTCCTTCCTAGCTTGCATGCAGGAAGGTGTTACCGAAGGACATTTACATGTCTGAAGCAGAAGAACGGAGCATTCCTTCCTAGCTTGCATGCAGGAAGGTGTTACCGAAGGACATTTACATGTCTGAAGCAGAAGAACGGAGCATTCCTTCCTAGCTTGCATGCAGGAAGGTGTTACCGAAGGACATTTACATGTCTGAAGCAGAAGAACGGAGCATTCCTTCCTAGCTTGCATGCAGGAAGGTGTTACCGAAGGACATTTACATGTCTGAAGCAGAAGAACGGAGCATTCCTTCCTAGCTTGCATGCAGGAAGGTGTTACCGAAGGACATTTACATGTCTAAAGCAGAAGACAATGCTACCGGTCAAAAGGACCCTCCTGAAGTGACGCTGCTCGGACCCTGAACTGCTGTTTCTGAAGACGGTCTACAGTGACTACAGTCCCATCCAGTTAACACTTCTTCTCTGATCCAGAATCAAGGGAGTTCAACAGAGAATTATGTAGGGCTTCCGAGCCCCCGAATGTGACTCATTAAGCTCTATGTAAAAGGTTGTATTGTCTTCTCATGGATTTCAGCCTTCTCTTTGCTGCTCTCAACCATCCTCATTCTGTCAAACCTCTGTGAAGCTGTCATTACATCCTGTAGGTCTGATATCTGATTGGAGGTTAACTTTACAGTAATGCTATTGGTCAACTCTTGGGTCCTTTTAGGAAATGACCCCCTCTCTTCTCTCTCTCTTCCTGTCTGATCTAGAATAATGCCTTGTCATGTTAGTATTGTGTTCATTCTTCAGCTTTATGCCTTGGTGGTGAATCCATTCTTTAGACAGAGTAATTACATATCTGCCTTTGATATGGACAATTAGTATTCCTGTCTCGACCTTTATGACAGTGACTTACTGGGTTTGCAATACTCTGTGTGTGTGTGTGTGCGTACAAGAGGCGTCACTACAGTCCCTGGTTCGAATCCAGGCTGAATCACATCCGGCCGTGATTGGGAGTCCCATAGGGCGGCGGACAATTGGCCCAGCGTCGTCCGGGTTTGGCCGATGTAGGCTGTCATTGTAAATAAGAATTTGTTCTTAGCTGACAATAAATAAACATATGGGTCAAAGCTTTCCTTAATTTTGGGTCAGTCAGTGGTCAGGTATTCTGCCACTGTGTACTCTCTGTTTAGGGCCAAATAGCATTCCTTAATTTTGGGTCAGTCAGTGGTCAGGTATTCTGCCACTGTGTACTCTCTGTTTAGGGCCAAATAGCATTCCTTAATTTTGGGTCAGTCAGTGGACAGGTATTCTGCCACTGTGTACTCTCTGTTTAGGGCCAAATAGCATTCCTTAATTTTGGGTCAGTCAGTGGACAGGTATTCTGCCACTGTGTACTCTCTGTTTAGGGCCAAATATCATTCCAGTTTGCTCTGTTTTTTTGTTAATTCTTTCCAATGTGTCAAGTAATTATCTTTTTGTTTTCTCATGATTTGGTTGGGTCTAATTGTGTTGCTGTCCTGGGGCTGTGTGGGGTCTGTTTGTGTTTGTGAACAGAGCCCCAGGACCAGCTTGCTTAGGGGACTCTTCTCTAGGTTCCTCTCTCTGTAGGTGATGGTTTTGTTACGAAGGTTTGGGAATCGCTTCCTTTAAGCATCTCTTTTCTGGATTTTGATAATTAGCGGGTATCATCCTAATTCTACTCTGCATGCATTATTTGGGGTATTCTTACAGAATTCTGCATGCAGAGTCTGAATTGCCATTTTGTTTTATCTTGGTTGGTGAGTGTGCCCCAGACTTAACAACCATAAAGGGCAATTGGTTCTAGAAATTATTCAAGTATTTTTAGCCAGATCCTAATAATTGGGATGTTGAATTTTGTTCCTTTTCATGGCATAGAAGGCCCTTCTTGCCTTGTCTCTCAGATCGTTCTCTCTCTCTCCCTCTTAAACATCTCCACTCTCTTGCCAAACTAATCCAGCCTCAGTGCTCACCTCACACCCACAGGATTAGAGCAGCATGGTACAGGGAATAAGGAGAGAAGAGTACATTTTGTTCTGCCTTTGAAACATCTTGGTTGTTGTGTATATAGACACTGTACAGGCCTATATTCCTGCACAGGGTTGTGCATGGATAATAGGGAGAGAGAAATCAAATCAAATGTTATTTGTCACATAAGCCGAATACAGCAGGTGTAGACCTTACCGGGAAATGCTTACTTACAATCCCTTAACCAACAATGCAGTTAAAAAATTAGAGTTAATAAAATATGTACTAACTATATATAGATATATATATATATATTTAAGTAACAATAAAATGACATAACAATAACGAGGCTATATACAGGGGGCACCGGTATTGAGTCAGTGTGCGGGGGTACAGGTAACGAGGCTCTGTACAGGAGGTACCGGTATTGAGTCAGTATGCGGGGGTACAGGTAACGAGGCTCTGTACAGGAGGTACCGGTATTGAGTCAGTGTGCGGGGGTACAGGTAACGAGGCTCTGTACAGGAGGTACCGGTATTGAGTCAGTGTGCGGGGGTACAGGTAACGAGGCTCTGTACAGGAGGTACCGGTATTGAGTCAGTATGCGGGGGTACAGGTTAGTCGAGGTCATTTGTACACAGGTAGGGGTAAAGTGACGGCATAGATAATAAACAGTGAGAAGCAGCAAGTGTAAAAACTAAGTCGTGTTTCTGCCGTCTGAACGTCTTTATAAAGCCTATCTGCTTTAACACAGTTCATACCACGGCATTTTTGAATACTTGTCTCTGATTGGCTTGAAGACCATTCTAGAGCGCGCATTATTTTGCAATGTTCTACTGAGATACTTTTTGAAAACAAAAGTCAAATTGGAGAATTCAGTTTGGGGAAATGACACTGTGAAACAGTAGGCTACCGGTATCCGCCCCAAAAACCATATGCTCTAATGCATGGTGTCATTGGCTATTAGGTAGCCTAGTGGTTAGAGCATTGGGCCAGTAACCGAAATCCCCGAGCTGACAAGATAAAAATGTGCCCCTGTTCCCCGGTAGGCTGTCATTGTAAATAAGAATTTGTTTTTAACCGACTTGCCTAGTTAAATTAAAATAATTATCCTAAAACTGCTGTCAACATAGAAACAGAGAATGAATGACAGGCTAATGTCCCTGTTTCTAGCCAAGACCTCAGGGGAGAACACCTTGCAGGGTGATAACAACATGAGTAACAGGAATGAAGCCGGACTGGATAATCAACAGATTGGTCATGTTTTCCTTCTCACGTGGTGTCATATTGCGCAACGATAGTGACACTGCATCTTTATTAAAACCCCTATGTGAACCAGGGTGGAAGGGCATCTATCCCAGTGTCATGAGGGGATTTAAAATGCCTAAATGTTGGACAGACATCTTTAGGGTTTACTCACAGTGACTTTACTGGATTACTGGATAGTGGGGGCATCGGTAAGCAGAGTAGACTACCGGTATGCCTCATGGGGGCCCCCTGAGACTGCAGGCTTTTGTTCCAGCCCATCAATGTAGCCTACTCCTGATTCAAATGAGCAAGGGCGTAGGCCTAGTGATTGGTTAGTGCTGGGCTAGAACAAAAGTTTGCAACCCATGTGGCAGGACCAGGATTGAAGAACAGTGACAGGCCACAGCTTGTATAGATCACGAATTCAAATTGTCCACTGACCTTTCTAAGGTGATCCTTAGCCCTGGTGACTTCATCCTGCATGGTTTTCCTCTTGAACTCCTGCATGTTCTCAAAGTACTCCTCGACATCTCGCTCGTCCTGCGGGAAAAGCGAGTCTAGCACTATCTTCCTGCCACAGATATCTATCGCAGTGCTGAAGTACTTCTCCAGCTGACGGCAAGGTGTATCCAGATCTCTCTCTTGATCATCTTGGTTGAACGTCCGATTGCTACCGAGAAAGATCATGTCCCAAATGTTACCCTCCTTGAAGTCCGACAGGTCGGGGAAATAGGGTGCGACGACATCCCCGACCCCTGTAAACTGACGGTGGACATTTTTTAAGTCGTTAACAGAGAAGAGTCCGGCCCAGCTGGTTTCGGTTTCGCAGACAGCAAGCTGGTCTTTGCGCTTCTGTCGCTGGAGAGTTCTGTTGTGACAGGTGACCGCGAACTTGGACTCGATCACATTCCACTGAACGATAAAACCGAGTTTGAACGTCTCGTTTTCTTCGAATATGTTCGTTTTGATGGCGACCCAGCCGTCCAAGCTGTCCAAACGCTCGCAGTCTATGCTATTCATTTTTTTGTTGTTATGGTAAACATGTAGCTAGCTAGCTAGCGAACTAAAACTTGTATTCCTCTGCCTTGTTTACAACGTCGGCCATTTGTAACGATGACGTAGTATTTCCTGTGGCGTTCTCTTTTACCTTCAACTTTGACCTTTCCGTCACATGCTCAGGGGGAATTCCACAGCCAATTTCATTCGCTACAATGTATCAGCGATTTATTCCAAGATATTTGAATATTTAATACAACGTGTCACCTTCAAGAAAATATTGACCACATTCACAATCAAATACTATTGGATTAAATACAATGTTATCACTCTTATTAGGCGACTAAAGGCAGATTTTGGCACTAAGTCAAAATACCCATGCTGACACTTGATCTGTGTGCATAACAGTTGGGGTTCCTGCTATATTTGTCACGAACTGTATTTGCTTCCTTGGTTAGCCTGTCAAAAACACTGTCAATGGTCGCCCTGAATCGACGTTGCTGGGGGAGTTATTGAATAATTTCTCACCAAGGTAAACTTAACCAGTGTTTTTGAATTGTTAGTAACTAAGCTATAATAACTGATATGTCTAGTCATAATTATAGCAAATAAATATGAAACCACAGCATAGTTTAAATGGTGTGTTTGAGTTTGTGTACAGCATGCCTGATCCATGTTTTGACAGAGGTCCAGGATGTTGTTTATGTGTACAGCCTGCCTGATCCATGTCTTTGACAGAGGTCCAGGATGTTAGAGAAGCAAACCCTCCTTTAACTGTCATCACTGTGTACAGTTATTTCTGAACAAGTGTTTGTTCTAAACATTTAAGACTATGAATCATACTTGTTTTGATTGCAAATAATGAACTCTTTGCATGGCTTCCATAAGAAAACGAATTGAATATTTATACTTATTTTTAAAGGTACATAAAGCATATACATTTACACAAGTGAATGACTGGTTGGTTAATGTTGGGTGAATAGAACATCAACATATTTGACAATAACTACTTCCAGTGGGATCCTGGTCCTTTGTGGAAAAATATTAATCTGACATGTTTTATTTGATTGTCCTGTCCACTACAGTACCTCCACCACAGTACCTCCACCACAGTATCTCCACCACAGTATCTCCACCACAGTATCTCCACCACAGTATCTCCACTACAGTACCTCCACCACAGTATCTCCACCACAGTACCTCCACCACAGTATCTCCACCACAGTATCTCCACCACAGTACCTCCACCACAGTATCTCCACCACAGTATCTCCACTACAGTACCTCCACCACAGTATCTGCACCACAGTATCTCCACCACAGTATCTCCACTACAGTACCTCCACCACAGTATCTCCACCACAGTACCTTAACCACAGTATCTCCACCACAGTAGCTCCACCACAGTAGCTCCACCACAGTATCTCCACCACAGTACCTTAACCACAGTATCTCCACCACAGTAGCTCCACCACAGTATCTCCACCACAGTATCTCCACCACAGTACCTCCACCCTCCTCCTCCCATCATGGACCTGTATGAGGTCTTCACAGGAAGCAGGCTGGATGTCATCACTGAGGAGGTGCTGAGTGGAGACGAGGAGCGTGGTGAGGAGCACCAGGACGAGGTGAAGGAGGAGGAGGTGAACAGGGATCTCCCTACCAAAGAGGCCTTTGTAGTGGTGTCTGAGAGAACAGAGACTAGAGAGTTGTCCTCTACCTTCCAGCGTTTCTCCACGGATACCAGCGACTCTCTAAGGTCCGTAATACAACACCTGCTTTATTGGTCCATTTGCACAGATATTCTTTTTTTGGTTTGTTGCTGTCACAGTACCCAACCTGATACACAACACAAACATCCCAGGCTGACAGGGGTACTTGGGGGTAAAGTGCCTTGTTCAAGGGCACAACTGTAGTAGGTAGTGTACAGGATCCTCCGGCTTCCGGCTCACTCCCTGAAGATTCTCCTTGCAGGCAGGGGTTCAGGGGTTCGAACCGGCAAACCTCTGGTTACTGGCCCGCCTCTCAAACCTCAAGGCTACTGCCACCAAGGTGTCTAATGCACTATGTATATAATCTTTGCATGACATGATGCACGCATCAATCATTTAATAATGGATACAATAAAGTGATCATCAGCAGGTTTGAGGCGTATGTCCCGTCTTCAGATGAGGATGGAACTCCATCACCTGACAGCTCTGTGGACGGACACGATGACGTGTTTGAGGAGCACAAGGAGTCGGAGGTAAGGGGAGGGTGTGTGTTGTGTCGGAGGTATAAGGGGAGGGTGTGTGTTGAGTCGGAGGTAAGGGGAATGTGTGTGTTGAGTCGGAGCTAGGGGAAGGTGTGTGTTGAGTCGGAGGTAAGGGGAGGGTGTGTGTTGAGTCGGAGGTAGGGGAGGGTGTGTGTTGAGTCGGAGGTAGGGGAAGGTGTGTGTTGAGTCGGAGGTAGGGGAAAGTGTGTGTTGAGTCGGAGGTAGGGTGGGGTGTGTGTGTTGAGTCGGAGGAAGGGTGGAGTGTGTGTGTTGAGTCGGAGGAAGGGGAGGGTGTGTGTTGAGTCGGAGGTAAGGGGAATGTGTGTGTTGAGTCGGAGCTAGGGGAAGGTGTGTGTTGAGTCGGAGGTAAGGGGAGGGTGTGTGTTGAGTCGGAGGTAGGGGAGGGTGTGTGTTGAGTCGGAGGTAGGGGAAGGTGTGTGTTGAGTCGGAGGTAGGGGAAGGTGTGTGTTGAGTCGGAGGTAGGGTGGGGTGTGTGTGTTGAGTCGGAGGAAGGGTGGAGTGTGTGTGTTGAGTCGGAGGAAGGGGAGGGTGTGTGTTGAGTCGGAGGAAGGGGAGGGTGTGTGTGTTGAGTCGGAGGTAGGGGAAGGTGTGTGTTGAGTCGGAGGTAGAGGAAGGTGTATGTGTTAATTCCATGTGAATAGACCCTTGATCTAGCCTGAGTGCCAGTCTGTGTGTGCTCTCCTGACAACTTCTACAGGCAGATTTGCACTCAGGCGACCCTTGGCCCTCTGTAAGAGTTCATTTCTGCTGTGCCTTCAGGACAAGGTGAATAACATCAGGACTAAGCTGGAGGAGAAGGTGGTGGAGATGGAGAACTTTGCAGGACATCTAGAAGAGATCTTCCTCACTGTGGAGGTACAACAACCACTATTACTGACACAACAACTACTATTACTGACACAACAACCACTATTACTGACACAACAACCAATACTACTGACACAACAACCACTACTACTGACACAACCACTATTACTGACACAGGAACCATTATTACTGACACAACAACCATTATTACTGACACAACAACCACTATTACTGACACAACAACTACTATTACTGACACAACCATTATTACTGACACAACAACTACTATTACTGACACAACCATTATTACTGACACAACAACCACTATTACTGACACAACAACCACTATTACTGACACAGGAACCACTATTACTGACACAGCAACCACTATTACTGACACAACCACTACTATTACTGCCACAACCATTATTACTGACACAACAACCACTATCACTCAAAGAACAACCACTATTACTGACACAACCACTATTACTGACACAACAACCACTATTACTGACACACAACCACTATTACTGACACAGCAACCACTATTACTGACACAGCAACCACTATTACTGACACAACAACCACTATCACTGACACAACAACCACTACTACTGACACAACAACCACTATTACTGACACAACAACCACTATTACTGACACAACCACTATCACTGACATGACAACCACTATCACTGACACGACAACCACAGTACACACATAACAAAGACACATCCACGGGTTTTCAATCATGGATCTGTGAGCCCCGTTTGGGAGCCCCTGATCATCGCTTCATGAAGCGTCTCATGTCTTTCAGGAGAATTTTGGTCGTCAGGAGCAACACCTGGAGCAGCACTGCAACGATGTTCTACAGACGTTGTCCCATCGTTACGACGAGCGAGCCGCTGCGCTGGGGGAGGAGAAGAAGAGGAAGTTGGAGGCCTTGTACACTCAGCTGCTGGGCTGCGGACGCACCCTGGACGCATCCAAGGACCTGATTGAGACCGCCCAGGAACTGTACCGCACCGAGGACAAACGACTCTTTCTACAGGTCTGTTGTAGTGGGTCGGTCGTCACAATGACTTATTCAAGATTAAATCATTGAATTTAGCTTTATAACTTGCAACTTTGAAACGTTTAAAAGTTTACGATAACTTTGTTTTGCTCGGAGTTGTGTTTTTTGTTTGTCACACCATTCTGGGTAAACCCGAGAGACTGTCGGGAGTGAAAAGCAATGACGATTACCACGTTAAAATGTGCTTCGGTCACTCGTTCAGCCCATTCTAACGTTCAATCGAATAGTAACTGAATGCCTCAATGCCTGTCTGCCTGCTTTATATAGGAAGCCACGGCAACGTGACTCACTTTCTGTAGGAGCGAACCATTTTCGCGAGCGGGGTGGTGTGGTGTACCTAATAAACTGGCCACTGAGTGTATATTCTGTGGTCTTTGTGATGTTTTAATCTGCCAGTTAAAGGTTTTATGAACCTTAAAATGTTAATGACCACTGGAGGAGTTGACTTTTGATGTTGTGAACTTTCCCTTGACAGGCTGTTATGCCCACCATAAAGAGGTAAAGTACTGAACGGAGATTAACACTGCTGCCTGAGAATACAACATAACTATACTATACTATACTGTAAGGAGACTAACATTGCTAGCCTGAGAGTATAACCGAACTAGCCTGGTTCCAGATCCATTTTATATTTTATCCTGGTTCTAGATCCATTTTATCCTGGTTCCAGATCCATTTTATCCTGGTTCCAGATCCATTTTATCCTGGTTCTAGATCCATTTTATCCTGGTTCCAGATCCATTTTATCCTGGTTCTAGATCCATTTTATCCTGGTTCCAGATCCATTTTTATCCTGGTTCCAGATCCATTTTATCCTGGTTCCAGATCCATTTTATCCTGGTTCTAGATCCATTTCAGCCTGGTTCTAGATCCATTTTATCCTGGTTCCAGATCCATTTCAGCCTGGTTCCAGATCCATTTTATCCTGGTTCCAGATCTGCTTGTTCTCTTGCCAACACGCTTGATCCATTTGTGTTATCTTGTTGCTTGACCATGACCATAGGAGTTGGCAAGGCACACAGATATCTGGGACCAGGCTATAACAAAACTATGATAAGTGTTTGTTTACAACTGCATGGTAGTGAGTCTGGTTAATAACAGTGTAATCGTGTGATTTGCTGTGAACCGTGTAACAGCCTGATTAGGAGTGTTTCATGAGGATAATATATCAGGTTATGTTTGTCGGCAACGCTCATTCTGAAACCAAAATAGCTTCCGATCCTAATTAGCCAACTAATTCAAACTAATTTAAACTAAGCAGTATAATGAATGTGTTTGATGTTGAATAGGGTTTGTTGCCGTAGCTTATGTTTTGAATAGCATGACGACGCATGATGCTACGTCCCAATGTTCATTTTCAGTGTCGTTTTAGGTGGGCTCTGTTCAGAAGGTTGCGACGTTACAAAACATTCGGATAGAAAACAATTTTGTAGAACAGGTATGATTTTTCGTGGTGTAGAATCGGGCATCTTGTCAGCTCTATTCATTCCATTTCTATATGCAACGTTCTGAACGTTTCACCTCACTGAATACAGGTCTGTTTGTCCAATCAGAATGGAGAAGTTTGCTGACAGGTGTTTTGTTTGTCCAATCACAATCAAGGTTTTTGCTGATTGATGTTTTGTTTTCCTAATCAGAATTGAGGAATTTGCGAAGGAGAAGCCTGACCTGACGCTGGTGACCCCTCTGGAGTTTGACATGCCCCTCGCTGACCTGTCAGACGTCAAGACCATGATGGACTCCATCAACATCGTACCAGGTCTGATCACTCAATCAACCCATCCTTCCATACACCCACCCACCCATCCATTACAGGAGGTTGGTGGCATCTTAATTGGGGAGGACAGGCTCGTGGTAATGACTGGAGAGGAATTAGTGGAATGGTATCAAACACACCCAACACATGGATTCTATTCCATTCTCTCCGTTCCAGACGTTATTAAGAGCCGTCCTCCCCTCAGCAGTCTCCACTGCCATCCATCCATTCATCCATTCGTCCATCCATCCATTCGTCCATTCATCCGTCCATTCGTCCATCCATCCATCCATCCATTCACCCATCCATTCATCCACCCATCCATTCATCCATCCCTCCATCCATCCATCCATCCATCCATCCATTCATACATCCATCCATCCATCCATCCCTCCATTGATCCATTTGTCAAAACATTTTTATTTACGTTTTTTTACATCCCCCTCTGATCACATAATTCTATTCTTAAAACCGGTTTATTCAGAATAACGTAGTACATTTAATGTACAGACATTTCCATCCCATGATTTTTGGCCTCGGTTGATACATCTGAGATTTTTATTAACAAACTTGCGGTCGTGATTGGGAGTCCCATAGGGTGGCGCACAATCGGCCCAGTGTCGCCCGGGTTTGGCCTGGGGTAGGCCGTCATTGTAAATAAAAATGTGTTTTTAACTGACTTACCTAGTTAAATAAAGGTAAAATATTATATATATATATATATATATATATATATATTTAAATGTAATTAGATTTAGGCCATGGATGGGCAACTGGTCAATTTACAAAGTCTAAAATAAAAAACATATTTTTTTTGTATTTTGGGTGGGGGACTCAAACCATCCTATGCCAAAATGTCTAGAATTGCCGGAAATAAGAAGTAAAACTGCAAATGTTTCTCTTCGCCCCATGGCAATATGAGTAGAATTGCATGAAATGTGTTATACATTTGCAAAATCTTCTCCCCGCCCCATGGCAAAATGTGTAGATTTACCACATTCTTGTTTTAAAACAGTAAAATGTTCTCTACGCCTCATGCCAAAATGTGTAGATTTACCACATTCTTGTTTTAAAACGGCAAAATGTTCTCTACGCCTCATGGCAAAATGTGTAGATTTGCCGCATTCTTGTTTTAAAACGGCAAAATGTTCTCTACGCCTCATGGCAAAATGTGTAGATTTACAGGAACTTTACTCTAAAACGTTTTCTCTCCGTTGTCAAGAGGAGGGGCCGCTAAAATGTTTTTCTGGCAAGGTAGGGGTATGGATGTGGGTACGCAGACCCGCGAGCCACTGCAGGCCCCCCATGATGAGTTCAGATTGTTTTGTGGCCCCCACCCCCATCAAAGTTGCCCATCCCTGATTTAGACCAAGAGTATGAGCGTGGAACAGAGTAGAGCAGAGCCCCAGAGAAATCCTTCCAGACTCCAAACTCTACCTTTTGTATAAATGGAGGTTAGCTAGGGGAGTTGGGTTGCTTAGAAACAAATGACTTTGATGCAAAAGTGATTTCATTTCTCTGAGTATTTAATTACATTGGGCCACTGGAGTGACGAGTCAGGCACTTTTGAGTGATGCTTTCATTCTGCTGAAGTTTGACTGAGTCAATGATTGTGTCCCAAATGGCACCCTATTCCCCATATAGAACACTACGTTGGACCAGAGCCTATTTGTCAAAAGCAGTGCACTACATAGGGAATACAGACAATCTCCATGCTGCTTCTGTAGTTAATGATTGTAGAGGCTGGCTGTGATGTCAGTCTGTCTTGAAGAGAGATGATGGCTGTGATGTCAGTCTGTCTTGAAGAGAGATTATGGCTGTGATGTCAGTCTGTCTTGAAGAGAGATTATGGCTGTGATGTCAGTCTGTCTTGAAGAGAGATTATGGCTGTGATGTCAGTCTGTCTTGAAGAGAGATTATGGCTGTGATGTCAGTCTGTTTTGAAGAGAGATTATGGCTGTGTTCCTCAAATGGCACCCTGTTTCCTATATAGTGTTGACCAGGGCCCTGTTTCCTATATTCTGTTGACCAGGGCCCTGTTCCCTATATAGTGTTGACCAGGGCCCTGTTCCCTATATAGTGTTGACCAGGGCCCTGTTCCCTATATAGTGTTGACCAGGGCCCTGTTCCCTATATACTGTTGACCAGGGCCCTGCTCCCTATATAGTGTTGACCAGGGCCCTGTTCCCTATATAGTGTTGACCAGGGCCCTGTTCCCTATATAGTGTTGACCAGGGCCCTGTTCCCTATATACTGTTGACCAGGGCCCTGTTTCCTATATAGTGTTGACCAGGGTCCTGTTCCCTATATAGTGTTGACCAGGGTCCTTAAGGATCTAGTCCAAGGTACTGCACTACAGTAGGGTGTCATTAGAACCGGTCTGTGACATGTGTCTATCTTTGATTCACTTGGTGACTCACCTCAGACAGCTTTGTTTGGTTTCTCAGAATCTCTGATTCCACGGAAGGACACACATTTGAGAGAAGTTTCAAAATGGTTTAAAAATCCTGTAATAAAATAGTCTTAATCAAGTCCTTTGTGTTTAAAATTGTCTGTGGGGAGAGGCAGTGTGGAAATCAATGGAATAGAGTCACTTAGAAAAAGTGTCAAGACCATGAAATAAACCTCTGTGGAGGAAAATAAAACATCCATGCAGTACAACCTAATTCACATAAAGCTATTCCCTCTCTCTGTAATGTCACGATCATGGTTCATTCCAGCCCCATCTGCCCCGGTCATCAACCCCCAGGTGTCTAACTCGGCCACGCGGACGTCTCTGCGTGTGTGCTGGAGCCTGTTCTCAGACGACTCTGTGGAATACTACGAGCTCTACTACAGACCTGTCCTGGAGGACACGCCGGCTGTAGACAGCACCAAGGGGCCTGACGGTAGCAACTAGTACAACCACCACCAGTACAACTTAGAATCAGAATGTAGAATCAGGACAGAGAATCTGAACTTAGAATCAGGACAGAGAATCAGAATGTAGAATCAGAATTTAGAATCAGAACATAGAATCAGAACGTAGAATCAGAATGTAGAATCAGAATGGACAGAGAATCAGAACGTAGAATCAGAATGTAGAATCAGGACAGAGAATCAGAATGTAGAATCAGAATGTAGAATCAGAATGTAGAATCAGGACAGAGAATCAGAATGTAGAATCAGAATTTAGAATCAGAACAGAATCAGAACGTAGAATCAGAATGTAGAATCAGAATGTAGAATCAGGACAGAGAATCAGGACAGAGATCAGAATGTAGAATCAGAATGTAGAATCAGAATGTAGAATCAGGAGAGAGAATCAGAATGTAGAATCAGAATTTAGAATCAGAACATAGAATCAGAACGTAGAATCAGAATGTAGAATCAGAACGTAGAATCAGAATGTAGAATCAGGACAGAGAATCAGAATGTAGAATCAGAATGTAGAATCAGAATGTAGAATCAGAATGTAGAATCAGGAGAGAGAATCAGAATGTAGAATCAGAACATAGAATCAGAATTTAGAATCAGAACGTAGAATCAGAACGTAGAATCAGAACGTAGAATCAGAATGTAGAATCAGAATGTAGAATCAGAATGTAGAATCAGGACAGAGAATCAGAATGTAGAATCAGAATGTAGAATCAGGACAGAGAATCAGAATGTAGAATCAGAATGTAGAATCAGGACAGAGAATCAGAACGTAGAATCAGAATGTAGAATCAGAATGTAGAATCAGGACAGAGAATCAGAATGTAGAATCAGAATGTAGAATCAGAATGTAGAATCAGGACAGAGAATCAGAATGTAGAATCAGAATGTAGAATCAGAACATAGAATCAGAATTTAGAATCAGAACATAGAATCAGAACGTAGAATCAGAATGTAGAATCAGAATGTAGAATCAGGACAGAGAATCAGAATGTAGAATCAGAACATAGAATCAGAATTTAGAATCAGAACGTAGAATCAGAATGTAGAATCAGAATGTAGAATCAGAATGTAGAATCAGGACAGAGAATCAGAATGTAGAATCAGAATGTAGAATCAGGACAGAGAATCTGAACTTAGAATCAGAATGTAGAATCAAGACAGAGAATCTGAACTTAGAATCAGGACAGAGAATCAGAATGTAGAATCAGGACAGAGAATTTGAATTTAGAATTAGGACAGAGAATCAGAATGTAGAATAAGAATGAAGAATCAGGACAGAGAATCAGAATGTAGAATCAGAATGTAGAATCAGAATGTAGAATCAGAATGTAGAATCAGAATGTAGAATCAGAATCTTGAATCAGAATGTAGAATCAGAACGTAGGATCAGAATGTAGAATCAGAATGTAGAATCAGGACAGAGAATCCGAATGTAGAATCAGAATGTAGAATCAGAATGTAGAATCAGAACGTAGAATCAGAATGTAGAATCAGAATGTAGAATCAGGAAAGAGAATCAGAATGTAGAATTAGAATGTAGAATCAGGACCTAGAATCTGAACTTAGAATCAGGACAGAGAATCATAACATAGAATCAGAATGTAGAATCAGAATGTAGAATCAGGACAGAGAATCAGAATGTAGAATCAGAATGTAGAATCAGAATGTAGCATCAGGACAGAGAATCAGAATGTAGAATCAGAATGTAGCATCGGGACAGAGAATCAGAATGTAGAATCAGAATGTAGAATCAGAATGTAGAATCAGGACCTAGAATCTGAACGTAGAATCAGGACATAGAATCAGAATGTAGAATCAGAATGTAGAATCAGAATGTAGAATCAGGACAGAGAATCAGAATGTAGAATCAGAATGTAGAATCAGAATGTAGCATCAGGACAGAGAATCAGAGCGTATAATCATAATGTAGAATCATGGACCTAGAATCTGAACATAGAATTAGGATATAGAATATGAATATAGATTCAGAACATAACATAGAATCAGAACATAGAATATGAATATAGATTCAGAACATAACATAGACAGACATTCCAGTTGAATATTTCATGACATTATGGACCAACACAGAGATAATATATTGGGTGTACTATTTGGAATGTGCAATCTCTCTCTAAGAGGATTAATTTAATCTAATTTAATCAACTATTCCCCTATGAGGGAGACTATGGTTACTTTACTTAAAACCAACAGGTATAAGGCTTTAATAAGGCTTTATAATGCATTGTTGTAAATGATTGAAGTGAGTTTCTCTCCTCCTCAGTGTCTAATGTGAAGGTAAAGGAAACCCACTGTAGTGTAGGAGAGCTGCTGCCTAACGTGCAGTATGAGTTCTGGGTCACAGCTACCAATACGACAGGCATCAGCCCTGCCAGTGAGAAGGCTGTCTACGTGACAGGTAAAACCCTGGACCTGTTACAGGGAACACCTCTTTCAAACTGACTAACAGTGGCTTTCAATAGGAATGTGTCAAGGCACAACTGAATACAATGGGCTGCACTATGCTCTCTCACCTCTTTTTCCTGCTCTCTCTCACCTCTTTTTCCTGCTCTCTCTCCCCCTTCCTACCTCTTTAATCCCCCTGTATCTCTCTCTCTCCCTACCTCTTTAATCCCCCTGTATCTCTCTCCCTCCCTACCTCTTTAATCCCCCTGTATCTCCCTCTCTCTATCTCTCTTCCTACCTCTTTAATCCCCCTGTATCTCCCTCTCTCTCTCTCTCTCTCTCCCTCCCTACCTCTTTAATCCCTCTGTATCTCCCTCTCTCTCTCTCTCTCTCTCTCTCTCTCTCTCTCTCTCTCTCCCTACCTCTTTAATCCCCCTGTATCTCCCTCTCTCTCTCTCTCTCTCTCCCTACCTCTTTAATCCCCTGTATCTCCCTCTCTCTCTCCCTCCCTACCTCTTTAATCCCCCTGTATCTCTCTCCCTCCCTACCTCTTTAATCCCCCTGTATCTCCCTCTCTCTCTCTCTCCCTCCCTACCTCTTTAATCCCCCTGTATCTCCCTCTCTCTCTCTCTCCCTAATTACCTCTTTAATCCCCCTGTATCTCTCTCTCTCTCTCTCTCTCTCTCTCCCTCCCTACCTCTTTAATCCCCCTGTATCTCCTCTCTCTCTCTCTCGCTCTCTCTCCCTACCTCTTTAATCCCCCTGTATCTCTCTCTCCCTACCTCTTTTAATCCCCCTGTATCTCCCTCTCTCTCTCTCTCTCCCTACCTTTTTTTCCCCCCCTGTCTCTCTCTCCCTCCCTACCTCTTTAATCCCCCTGTATATCCTCTCTCTCTCTCTCTCCCTCCCTACCTCTTTAATCCCCCTGTATCTCTCTCCCTCCCTACCTCTTTAATCCCCTGTATCTCCCCTCTCTCTCTCTCTCTCTCTCCCTCCCTACCTCTTTAATCCCCCTGTATCTCTCTCGCTCTCTCTCCCTCCCTACCTCTTTAATCCCCCTGTATCTCTCTCTCTCCCTACCTCTTTAATCCCCCTGTATCTCTCTCTCTCTCTCCCTACCTCTTTAATCCCCCTGTATCTCTCTCCCTCCCTACCTCTTTAATCCTCCTGTATCTCTCTCTCTCCCTACCTCTTTAATCCCCCTGTATCTCTCTCTCTCTCTCCCTACCTCTTTAATCCCCCTGTATCTCCCTCTCTCTCTCTCTCTCTCCCTCCCTACCTCTTTAATCCCCCTGTATCTCTCTCTCTCCCTACCTCTTTAATCCCCCTGTATCTCTCTCTCTCTCCCTACCTCTTTAATCCCCCTGTATCTCCCTCTCTCTCTCTCTCTCTCTCCCTCCCTACCTCTTTAATCCCCCTGTATCTCTCTCCCTCCCTACCTCTTTAATCCCCCTGTATCTCCCTCTCTCTATCTCTCTCCCTACCTCTTTAATCCCCCTGTATCTCCCTCTCTCTCTCTCTCCCTAACTCTTTAATCCCTCTGTATCTCCCCCTCTCTCTCTCTCTCTCTCTCTCCCTACCTCTTTAATCCCCCTGTATCTCCCTCTCTCTCTCTCTCTCCCTACCTCTTTAATCCCCCTGTATCTCCCTCTCTCTCTCCCTCCCTACCTCTTTAATCCCCCTGTATCTCTCTCCCTCCCTACCTCTTTAATCCCCCTGTATCTCCTCTCTCTCTCTCTCCCTCCCTACCTCTTTAATCCCCCTGTATCTCCCTTCTCTCTCTCTCCCTACCTACCTCTTTAATCCCCCTGTATCTCTCTCTCTCTCTCTCTCTCTCTCTCTCCCTCCCTACCTCTTTAATCCCCCTGTATCTCCCTCTCTCTCTCTCTCTCTCTCTCTCTCTCTCTCTCTCTCTCTCCCTACCTCTTTAATCCCCCTGTATCTCTCTCTCTCCCTACCTTTTTAATCCCCCTGTCTCTCTCTCCCTCCCTACCTCTTTAATCCCCCTGTATATCCCTCTCTCTCTCTCTCCCTCCCTACCTCTTTAATCCCCCTGTATCTCTCTCCCTCCCTACCTCTTTAATCCCCCTGTATCTCCTCTCTCTCTCTCTCTCTCTCCCTCCCTACCTCTTTAATCCCCCTGTATCTCTCTCTCTCTCTCTCTCTCCCTCCCTACCTCTTTAATCCCCCTGTATCTCTCTCTCTCCCTACCTCTTTAATCCCCCTGTATCTCTCTCTCTCTCTCCCTACCTCATTAATCCCCCTGTATCTCTCTCCCTACCTCTTTAATCCCCCTGTATCTCTCTCCCTACCTCTTTAATCCCCCTGTATCTCTCTCCCTACCTCTTTAATCCCCCTGTATCTCTCTCCCTACTTCTTTAATCCCCCTGTATCTCTCTCTCTCTCTCTCTCCCTACCTCTTTAATCCCCCTGTATCTCTCTCTCTCTCTCCCTACCTCTTTAATCCCCCTGTATCTCTCTCTCTCCCTACCTTTTTAATCCCCCTGTCTCTCTCTCCCTCCCTACCTCTTTAATCCCCCTGTATCTCCCTCTCTCTCTCTCTCTCCCTACCTCTTTAATCCCCCTGTATCTCTCTCCCTCCCTACCTCTTTAATCCCCCTGTATCTCCCTCTCTCTCTCTCTCTCTCTCTCCCTCCCTACCTCTTTAATCCCCCTGTATCTCCCTCTCTCTCTCTCTCTCTCTCCCTACCTCTTTAATCCCCCTGTATCTCCCTCTCTCTCTCTCCCTCCCTACCTCTTTAATCCCCCTGTATCTCCCTCTCTCTCGCTCCCTCTTCTCCTCCCCCTCCAGTCCCATCTCCACCAGTCATCAGACAGAGGGAGTGTAGCAGTTGTCCGGAAGCCGCTCTGATTCGCTGGGAGTCAGGAAACACCAACCCAGTCGACTCCTACACCGTAGAGCTGATTGAGACAGGCACTGATGGACAGAGTGGGGTCACTGAGTAAGAATTAACGCACATGCACTCTCACACCCCCACACAGTCACACCCCCACACACATGCACACTCACCCCCCCACACACATACACACTCACACCCCCACACCCCCACACACTCACACCCCCACACACATGCACTCTCACACCCCCATACGCCTGCAAGCACACACATACACACTCACACATAAACACACACACAGAAGTTTCAATATAAAATGCACATTTTAATTCACTTCCTATATTGACTAAACTGAA
Organism: Oncorhynchus clarkii lewisi; assembly: GCF_045791955.1. NCBI lineage: Eukaryota > Metazoa > Chordata > Actinopteri > Salmoniformes > Salmonidae > Oncorhynchus > Oncorhynchus clarkii. The sequence goes on from NW_027261028.1 coordinate 184,088, forward strand.
AAAAAGTTGACATCAATTCTACTCCCCATTGGCTCTCTCTGCAGGTCTGTAATGTGATTGGTTCTCCCTGCATGTCTGTAATGTGATTGGTTCTCCCTGCAGGTCTGTAATGTGATTGGTTCTCCCTGCAGGTCTGTAATGTGATTGGTTCTCCCTGCAGGTCTGTAATGTGATTGGTTCTCCCTGCAGGTCTGTAATGTGATTGGTTCTCCCTGCAGGTCTGTAATGTGATTGGTTCTCCCTGCAGGTCCATCGTGGCTGTTCCTACCTGTGAGAGTCTGTAATGTGATTGGTTCTCCCTGCAGGTCCATCGTGGCTGTTCCTACCTGTGAGAGTCTGTAATGTGATTGGTTCTCCCTGCAGGTCCATCGTGGCTGTTCCTACCTGTGAGAGTCTGATCCAGCTGGAGTCAGGAAGACAGTACCTCATCTACGTCAGAGCTGTCAACATCGGAGGACCCAGTGACAGGAGCCAGGCTTTTACTGTCTCTACTACAGGTGAGAGGAGACCCCCATGTCCTGACACTGTAGTATGTTTAGTTCAGTGTTTTACTGTCTCTACTACAGGTGAAAGGAGACCCCCATGTCCTGATACTGTAGTATGTTTGTTCAGTGTTTTACTGTCTCTACTACAGGTGAGAAGGAGAAACCCCCATGTCCTGATACTGTAGTATGTTTAGTTGATGTTGTTCAAATATTATTCTGTCTCATAGCACCTTTATAGTTGTCAAGACCAAACAGTGAGGTTGTTACTGTGTGTTTTATAGTTGTCAAGGCCAGACAGTGAGGTTGTTACTGTGTGTAGTTGCCAAGGCCAGACAGTGATACTGTGTGTGAGTTGTCAAGGCCAGACAGTGAGGTTGTTACTGTGTGTTTTATAGTTGACAAGACCAGACAGTGAGGTTGTTACTGTGTGTTTTATAGTTGTCAAGGCCAGACAGTGAGGTTGTTACTGTGTGTTTTATAGTTGACAAGACCAGACAGTGAGGTTGTTACTGTGTGTTTTATAGTTGTCAAGACCAGACAGTGAGGTTGTTACTGTGTGTGTTTTATAGTTGTCAAGGCCAGACAGTGAGGTTGTTACTGTGTGTTTTATAGTTGTCAAGACCAAACAGTGAGGTTGTTACTGTGTGTGTTTTATAGTTGTCAAGGCCAGACAGTGAGGTTGTTACTGTGTGTTTTATAGTTGTCAAGACCAGACAGTGAGGTTGTTACTGTGTGTTTTATAGATGTCAAGACCAGACAGTGAGGTTGTTACTGTGTGTTTTATAGTTGTCAAGGCCAGACAGTGAGGTTGTTACTGTGTGTTTTATAGTTGTCAAGGCCAGACAGTGAGGTTGTTGTTACTGTGTGTGTTTTATAGTTGTCAAGGCCAGACAGTGAGGTTGTTACTGTGTGTTTTATAGTTGACAAGACCAGACAGTGAGGTTGTTACTGTGTGTTTTATAGTTGTCAAGGCCAGACAGTGAGGTTGTTACTGTGTGTTTTATAGTTGTCAAGGCCAGACAGTGAGGTTGTTACTGTGTGTTTTATACTTGTCAAGGCCAGACAGTGAGGTTGTTACTGTGTGTTTTATAGTTGTCAAGACCAGACAGTGAGGTTGTTACTGTGTGTTTTATAGTTGTCAAGGCCAGACAGTGAGGTTGTTACTGTGTGTTTTATAGTTGTCAAGGCCAGACAGTGAGGTTGTTGTTACTGTGTGTTTTATAGTTGTCAAGGCCAGACAGTGAGGTTGTTACTGTGTGTTTTATAGTTGTCAAGGCCAGACAGTGAGGTTGTTACTGTGTGTTTTATAGTTGTCAAGGC